>NC_057804.1:71411500-71417876 GCF_018294505.1 Triticum aestivum
AGCAGGGACGGGGGCTCGTCGGAGAGGTATTCCACTATCTATCTTAGGGTTCAGGGTGGGGCCGGGGGGCCTAGAGGGATAGCCGGGGCGGTGGCGGACTGGCGATGGGGAGTTGTTTCAGGGCGGCAAGGCGGCGCTGGGGCCGACGGTTCGACCGATGGTGGTTGGCGGCTCAGGGGGGGTGCAGGTTGAAGATGAACTGCAAACCCTCCCTAATGTACATGTCAAGTGCCTCTCTGCTACCATTGCGTTCAGTTTCGACAGTAACATTCAGATTCCACAGTAAATTTTAGTTTCGACAGTTAAGTTCATAGTCAACAGTTTTTACCTCATCTGTTGTAGTCAGGTGGTTTTTGGTGATGTAAATTTTAGATCAATTTTACATCATCTATTGGACTCCAAGTCAGGTCCAAATTAATGTTCAAACTTGAGTTCTAAATTAGTTGTGGGGCACATATCGAGGAAGCAATGAATAGTATCTTTGTCTAATATCTGGTTCACCTAGGGTATGCCTATGTTGTTCATCTTGGGTGGGAAACAAATAGTAAAGCAATCATCATATGTCTTCTTATTAAATAAAGCAGTCATCAGCCTGCTATCATTTTTTTGGATCCATCCACTGGTTGTTACCATCACTCTAAATTTCTGCATGCTCTCCTTGCATAAGCTCACCATATTTTTTTCGTATGCATGTCAGATATTGTACACAGTCATGCTGAACATGTAGAGAAAAAGAGAAGAGTTTTGCGCGGCAATACAATGTCATGCAGACGTCGCTCCATGGTGGGTTCAATGGCAAACCCTCCCCACCCCTCTCCAGATTGTAATCCAGAGGAAGATATCTGTTCTGAGGCGGATTCAGATGCCGCTGACCACTCCTATTTACCCCCCAAGGTGTTTGCTCTACCTTGCCATGATGATGTTAGTCATATCATGCATATGTTGCCTTGTAGTGCCTACTTTTGACATCATATATGTCATCTGCTTAGTTTAGACATGTTCTGTAATGCCACCTGTTTAGTTTCTATATCATATATGGGAATTGTGCTGTCTCATGTCTTTTAGCCAGCCATAATATATGTGAAATGTGCAATGCCATCCTGTTTAACTAGGCATCATATATTTGAATGATATCTTGCCTATCCTTTTCTTCATTACATTTCCATTTGTCGACAATGTTTGTACTAGGGCTGGACGAAAAGCTCGAAGCTCGCGAGCATAATGAATGCGCGATAGTTCGGCTCGTTTCGGCTCGTGCTCGTTAGTTAATGAACCAAGCTGAACAATGTTTTTTGCTCATTAACATTAACGAGCTTAACGAGCGAGCAAATGAGTTTCACGGGCTAACTCGTTTAGCTTGCTAATTTTAAAAAGTTTGACATGAGACCTCTAATTCAAATTATCCCACTAACAAAAGAGTTGCTAGTTAGCCCAGCCTAGGGGCCCAGCACCCCAGCCCACTTCGGCACATCTCCTAGACCTAGGAGCTAGCCGCCAGCAGACCCTAGAGTCAACCACAAGCCAGCCGCCAGGAACCAAACATCCTTGTTAAATGTATGTCGTTGTGAATTTTTGATTGGATCATGTGATTCTTCTGTGTTGTTTATTACCTTTACGCCCTTGTTTAATTTACTCCATTGTGAATCTTTTATGGGATCATGTGAATCTTTTATGGGATCATGTGATTCTTCTATGTTGTTTATTACCTTAACGAGCACTCGTGAACACTCACGAGCTTAATGAGCCCATAATGAACCGAGCTGAACAGACGTTTTCGCTCGTTAATATTAACAAGCTTAATGATAACGAGCTTAATGATAATGAGCTTAATGATAACGAGCCAAACGAGCCGACAAACTCGTTAATCCAGCCCTAGTTTGTACATTAAATTACTCTTCCTGTGAATCAGCCATTTGGGTCAGAGATGGAAAAATCTGGAGTGAAAACATGGCCTTCAGAGCAGACAGTGCTACCTGTCGAAGCAGATCTCTTGTTGGGTCCCGATAGCTCCTCGGAGCTAGATTCAGAGACAGATGGCCAGTCCTATTCCCCCACGGAGGTGTATGCTCTAACTTGGCACGGTTATACTGCTCATATCATGCATATGGTGTCTTGCATTGCATACTTTAGACATCATATACACAAAATTCAACACCATGTTCTTAGTTTAGACATCATATCGAATGCTCTTTGTTTAGCATATAAATCACATATGTGAATTAAATGATGCAATCCTGATTACTTAGATAACATGTAGGTGAATTATGTCATGCGATCTTGTTTAGTTATTCATCATATCTTTGAATTATGTTATGCTATGCTATCCAGTTTAGATAAACATCATATATGTGAAATTATGTCATGCTATCCGTTTTAGTTAAACAATATACATGTCAACTATTTCATGCCCTCTTTTTTCCACACACTCTATTGCATCTGTCTCTCATACAATGTATGTACATTCAACTATGTTTCCTGTTTATCAGCCATTTGAATTGGAGCGGGTGATGCCAGTATCTAGCGGACTAAAAACATGGTCTTCAAATAAAACAGTGCTACCTCTTGGTGGAGAGAGCACCCCGGTTGTACATGCACGAGAACCAACCCTACCACACATAACCCAAACTCTCGCAGATTGTACCCCTACTGCGATGGTCAGAGAACCAGCTTCACCCAATCTAACCCCAACCCAGCAGATAGTAACCCAGCTCCTTTTGAGAAAGCACCATCTCCACCACAGAGCTTCCAAACTAGAGCAGTTAGTAGGACAGCTCCAGTGCCCAAAGGGCCAGTACTACCACGGCGAACCCCAACTCCACCAGTTAGTATGCCTATTCCTGTGGAGGAAGCACAACCAGCTAGTCGTAGTTTAGCATCTATCACATTTGATGTTGTTAAATCCTATGTGCGTATCTTCCCATCTTGGAAATATTATACTGAAGATGAAGGAAAATGCCAGTTGCAGGTGTTTGTCCAGGAGTTATGTGTAAGTAATGTTATTCATGGCAATTAATTTGCTTTGTCCCATACATCCTACCTCCATGATGGTTATAATACAACAAATTTTCCCATTTTTCTCTATAGAGAAGGACCGACTTGGAAACTCAGGATGAGGTAACCTATGCTAATACCTCTGCTATCTTCAAGAATGCTTGGTGGTAGTATCGGAATTACCTGAAGAAAACGTACTTCACCGGCAAAGAAACTCATCAAATTCCCTTATGTTCTCCTGAGACACATTTACTGGACGATGAATGGGAACGCCTTGTTCTGTACTGGTCCCGAACCAAGAATGTAGTAAGGTCTATGAGCTCATTTTCTATTTTTAAGTACTATATTCTTGCGTCTTACTGTACTCTGGTCATGTAGAACAAGTGCCGAAACTTGAAGAACAATTGTTCTAATTTAAGATTCCATTACTATCATAGTTCAAAAAAGCGCTAGGCATTAATTGTGTGTTTTGCCAGCGCCTTGCGCTTTACTGACCAAAGCGCATGCTTATGCGCAGTTATGCACAGATTAAGCATAGTTATGCGCAATGCGTTTTGCCAACGCCTAGAGCCTAGGCGTGCTTAAGCGCTCGCTTAGGCGCGCCTTTTTAAACTATGATTGCTTTGCTCTTGTATCCAATCAAAGGATCCAATCGAAACTCCAATGACACAGCAGGTATGCTCACGCATGTTTCTTTAACAGGTTTGCTCTTATCAATAGCTCTGTTGATTTCAATTTCAATTGTGTATACAGTTGACTTCTCATATCATGCACATTACTAGCATCACAACAGATCCAATAGTGTTGTTGTACATGTAGACCCGTGGTACCCATCTGAAATCTTGTTGTGCCTGTAGTTTCCCATGCTTTGTATTCTTTCACTGCTGCTTTGTCTTGAACTGATATGATTTGAACCGTGTCTCTATTTTGATTTGGCAAGACAATGCAGTGACCATAGGACATGGATATATGTTTGTTTGATGCTTTTATTATGTACTAGTACTTGGCAATAGAATACTTGGTAGTTTAATCATGTCCACCTTACTAATGAACTGGTTCACGAAATGAGTTTCATATACTAGTACATGCTAAACCTGTCATGTGTCTGCTTTATTCTTCTTTTAGAATGCTGACAGAATATTGGGGAAGAGTGCCTTATTAAGCAATGGTAAAGGAAGTAATGCAGATAAGGTTCAGGATAGTGACACATCCTTGTTGGTCTCCAACAAAGCTGATAAAATAGCTAAGGAAGACTATCTTGAAGACAGTGAGAAAATCCCAAAGTCCTGTCTTGGTTTAGTGTTCGAGTTACTCGCCACTACCGCTTGCACAAGCTATTCAAACTCACTGTCTGAATCAGTTCGGTTTCTTGAGTCTCAACTACAAGCTTAAAGACATCGATCAGCTGTGCTGCGACAAGAAGCGGAAGGACTGCGGAAGTCCCTGGAGCATTCAGATGCATACTTTCTGGTGCAACAGCAAGTGTTGGAGGATTTTAGCGCCAAACAGGACAAAGCTAATAAGCTTGCTAGGCTTATTGCCAGCATTGTGGATACCTAGGATAATGTTTCTTGAGCTCTTCTGAAGTTGTTTCAATTATGCTCTTGTTTTGCTGCCGCGTTTATTTGCAGTGGTGGCCAATTTTGACGGCAGTGTATGTAATATGCTGCTTTGTTCCCTATATTTGCACTAGTGGTGAACTTTGATGCCTAGTGGATGTAATATGTGTAATAGCGGTAATAGGCTAGCATTATTGCTTGCTTATTTATTTCCTTATTTTCTTGTTTAGTTGTTTGCTTGTAGTCACTGCCGTTCTTTTTCTGCGTTTTTCTAGTGGCCACAATAGCCTATTTTTGGTAACTAGGACAAAATAATCATGGCAACAAACGGACTGTTGTAACCATGGGCCTCATGCGGGCAGTATGATCCATGGGCCTTCTATGGGTCGTAGGATCCATTGGCCTTTTATACGGGCCGTAGGTTCCATGAGCCTTCTACCGGTCGTACGATCCATGGGCCTTCTATCGGCCGTATGATACATGGGCCTTCTACGGGCCGTAGGATCCATGGGCCTTCTATGGGGCGTATCATCATTTCGCCAATCATGGGTCGTACTATTCGTGGACCATAGCGGGCCGTTAATAGGACTTATTTGCTAACTCTATGAAAACAGCCCAACGTTTTTTTACATGAAACGGCCCAATGTATTAACGGGCCACAAATGGGCCGACTGTAACGACGGGCTGAATTTGGCCCACAAGCAGAAAATGACAGTAACGGGTCGTAAGTAACTGAATGCTGGAATGAGCCCAAGAATAAATGGGCCCTGAGAAGGCCGAAAGATAACTTGGGCTAGAAACGTCCTAATGGAATAATGGGTCGTTAATGGGTATAAAGTGATACACTGTTCATTACGGGCCAATTTCACCATGGGTCGTTAATGGGACAAGAGTTACAAAGGGCCTCATATGGGCCGAAAGACGTCATGGGCCATACATGGGCCAGAAGTTAAAACGGGCTGGAATCATATTGGACGGCCCAGATGAAGCTACTGGGCCTAATTCGAAGAGGTCATAACGGGCCCTGGGTTAGCGGGCTGTAAATGGGCTATATGCGAACATGACGTTAACAGGCTTTCCGTGGACCGGCCCGCCACCTTTTGACCAAGTCAAACGGACCGGCTTTTTCACAGGAATGGGCCTCTTTTTGGCCATGCCACGTGTCGACGTATCATAGGCGCCTTGGGTCCAATGAGTGGATGACATCTGTCCCAATGGTGAGCCGACACGTGTTTCCTCCAGCCAATGATGATTTTACACGTGGAAAATCCCCATTGGTCGGGGATGTTAACGGGTTATCGGATCCAAAACCGGCCCCGATAACTTAACGGTGTTCCATTATGGTGGATGCCACGTGTCGGCCACCCTTGACTAAAGCACTTCTGTGACGCGCGATTTATTGTCATGGAAGTGGACACTTCCATGATGATAATTTTGGTAATGTCATGGAACACTTCTATGACAGCACAGGTATGACTATCTTGATTCTATCATAAAATCATCATGGATGTACATGCATGACAAAAAACGCGACCTACTGTGACAAACACGTATCATCACGGAAGTGTATTTTTTTGTAGTGCATGCGCCAGCTCCAATGCAGCAACGCAAAAGAAGAGAGCGGTTCTTGGGAAAAAGCGAGTAGTTAGTGCAGCGGGCCTTATAAACACGAACAGCTCGCTCTCCCGCTTCCGTCTCCCCCCCCCCAATGCCCCCCGCTCCCCAATCTTCCTCACTCGTCCAGAAAACCCCCGCTCACCTTCTTCCTCACTCGTACAGAAAACGCATGCTCCTCTTCTTCCACTCCTACAGAAATCCCTAGCCCT
>NC_057804.1:71418173-71422357 GCF_018294505.1 Triticum aestivum
TCTCCGGTGGAGTGCATCAGCGATCTCCCAGACATCATCCTTGAGGAGATCATCCCGCTTCTCCCCACCAAGGATTGCTGCCGCACACAAGTCCTCTCAACTCGGTGGCGCCCTCTATGGCGCACCGCGCCCCTCAATCTCGACTGTAGTCAGATATCTGTCCTTCCTGAATTTGATCTCCTCAGAGCCATCGTCTCTTCTCACCAGTAGGGCCCCATTCAATGCCTTTGCATCCTGACACGCTACCTGCTATCCATACCCGGCATGGTGGACACTTGGCTGACATCCCCTAAATTCGGAAAACTCCAGCAGTTTGAGTTGTACCATTACCACAAAAGTTTCATACCACGAACACACCAAGAATTCGTGCCCACACCACCCTTGTCCATATCGCGGTTTTCCTCCTCTCTCTCCACACCGCCACATTCGCCCGGTGCCATCTACTAGACGATTTGGTACAAATGCTTCGACTCCCCCTACAAAAAAACTTTCACTTGTGGTGGTTTATCTGTCGAAGGCCTCACTTCACAGCATCATCCACTCTAGTTGCCCTGCCCTCGAGCGCTTGCCGATTGTTTTGGGAATAGAAATCTGTATCGGTTGTCTCCAAATAAAGTCGCCTCACCTTAAAAGCATTGGAATTTGTTTTAAAGGACAGCAGCTCATCATCGAAGATGCCCCTTCACTTCAAAGGTTGCTCCTTGATAATTGTTATACACCTTCACAAATAATTATCGTCTCTGCGCCCAAACTAGAGAGTGGAGACCTTGGGTGTAATTCGTGACCCATTTAATAATCACAAGGAGTTGGTGTTTGGCTCCTCACTTTTTCAGGTACCGTATATTATAATCTACACATTTGTAATCATATGCTGCATTTTTCATTTGTGCGCATAAGTTTTATATCATCTTGGAGTACACTTTGGGTACTAATATCATGGTATATGCTCAATGAAGAGTTCGTCCATTGATAGCCTATCAATGCTGCTGGATTCTGCTAAGACCATATATATCAAGATGTTTAGTTTTGATCTGGACATAATTATTGGCTTGCTGCGATGCTTTCGATCTTTGGAGAATTTATATATAGAGGTGATGATTTCATGCACATTGAAAGCCCGTATATATTGTACTAGAATTAACTGTTCAGCTGTCGTTCTTTCGACATACTCTTTTTTCAGACCTTAACTGTTTCCAATCTTCATGTCTACTTAGGCAGAACCACATGGAGAAAAACATATAACCAATCGATGGCATAAGAAGCACCAGGATTTTCTCAGTTCTCATGACATTCGTTTGAGGACAATAACGATGGAACTATATGCATCCAACCAGGCAAACAGAAGCTTTGTCACATTCTTCCTATTGAATGTGAGGTTACTATTGTCCATGAGGCTTAATTTTTACCGCAAGAGATTTCTCACGGAAGGACATGTTTAACAGCAAAAAAAGAAGTTTCAGGTGGACAAATGGGCTTCTAAACGTGCTCGGCTTCTATTTACAACAAGTTGTAGTCATCCTGAAATAATTTGTTTTGCACAGGATGTTGATTTTATGGATCAACCCGATCCATTTTTTTGTGACTGCAAAAAAGAGTGGTTGGGTTAGATGTTACTGTCATGTTCAATCTGGGTTTTGTCTAAAAATTTGATGAACAATTAATCCTTGGGCTTTTTGTACCATTTGTATGCTTGAGTTGCATGTTGTTGCCCTCATACTCCCCTCCACCTGCCACTACACTGCCGCATCTTCCACGGCTGTTGTTCGTTCCCGTCCGAGGCCTTGCCGTCGTTCTCCGCCTTGGTTCACTCGCTGTGCCCGCCGCCGTCTGGCGTTGTCAACATGGTCAACAACCAAGAGGAATCAGGAGATGACTGTACGTGAAGAGGCTGACAGTAGGGACCCACCAGGGTCATTGCATTTCACAAGCAGGTGCCTCGTTATTACAAGCCAAAAAATACTTTCTCCTAATTGTTTGACAATTAGGTCCCACGCCATTGTCAATGTAGTCAATAAACAAGAAAATTAGACAACAAACGGATAACACTAGGGACCCAGCAGCTCGCCCAGTTGTTTTTTAGTTTCAGAGACGGAGCTCAACTGCGCATTGTGCGGGGGCTGTGGCCCGTCTAGCCCACGCTTACACTTTTATTAAGCACATGACGAGCCCAGTTGATATATTTTTTCTTTCTGATATTGGCTAGCCCAGTTCTTTTTTTTGGAGAATACCAAAACCGAGGCCTACTTGCTTTTCTTAGCCCTGCTGTGCTGCAAATCTTTCAAGACGAGGAGGGATGTAAGTAGTAAGAAATGGGCTTCCCCAGAAAATGGGCTATAAGTTGTAAGAGATGGGCTGTAAATTTTTAAACCAAAGCCAACCGGCAATTGCATTAAAATATCATATTTTTTCAGGATTTCTCTACTCACTACTCTTATAAAAACCAAAGCCAACTCGCAATTACATTAAAATATCATCTTTTCTCCCACAAGATAAACTACTCATACAAATGCATCTTCATGTTCCGCGCAACGAACGGGCATCTTGCTAGTTAAGATTCTAAATTTCATTCATTTTTTTGCGGAGAATTGTTTTTTGAATTTTATTTTGATTCATTATACTGGTGTGAGGCTAGTGTCCGCAACCCTGTTATACTCCACAACCCTGTTATTCTGCAGCGACATCAGCCTCACACCGCAGCCAAACCAGTGAACCCTCGTACTCCTCTTCACGTGGGCAACCACTGCCGCGGCTTCCCCAGATCCGCGTCTTCCCCTTCCTAGGCCTCGCCGTCGTCCACCGTCGTGGTGCTCTCGGCGCGGCGTGGTCAATGTGGTCAGCGACCGACTTCCATCGGAAGAGTACTGTACGTGGAGAGGCTGACAGTTGGGTCCACGACAGCCGCAAGGAAGTGCCTCCTTATTACGCGCAAAATAATTATTCCTCCACCTGACAGCGGGGACCCACCGGACGGGCCATCGTATTTCGCAAAAAAAAATGTTTCCCCCCTGACTGCTGGGACCCACCAGCTACATCTTCGCACGTAATGAAGTGCGCCCGGGCAAAAAAAAAACGATTCGCCCCCCTGACTGTCGGGACCCACCAGCTACATCTTTGCATGCAAGGAAGTGTGTACGGGCAAAAAAACGATTCGGCCCCCTGACTGCTAGGACCCACCAGCTACATCTTCGCATGCAAGGAAGTGCCTGACAGTTGGGACCCACCTGGTCGAAGCGTACGTAGCGTTGTCATTCTAGTCGCGAACGTGTATGTACATACTGGTGGATGTAGAGGCGCTCACATGTCATAGTTGAGGCGCACATGTAGCATGTACACGTATGTACAGCGGCCAGTGTGCAAGAAAGAAAATACGGCCACGTATGTACATACGGGGGGGTCTCGAATGCCTACTCATGCATACGAACGACCAGGGCTCGTGTACATGGCTGGGTCAGAACGGAGAAATTGCGTCATCGTCGTGTTCATGGGGAGGCAACGAAATGCGTCGTGGTCATCAGGAGGCAACGAAATGCGTCGTGTTCATCAGGAGGCAATGGAACGCGTGGGAGCCAACCGGCTTGGATGGAACAGGCAATGGAAATGAGGCCTCGTGTACTGCAGAACAAAGGAAACAGCCTTGTGTTTGACCGCCCACGTTCGAAACGGGATCCTGTTCACCGGGAGGGGTATGGCGTACCGCAAAACAGAGGAAACGGACTTGTGTTGGACCTCCTACGGTTGAAACGGGGTCCTGTTGATTGGGTGGGGTGTGGCGTACCGCAAAATGGAGGAAATGGACTTGTGTTGGAGTGCTACGGTCGAAACGGGGGTCCTGTTCATCGGGAGGGGTGTGGCGTACCGCAAAACGAGACTCCACGGGGTACTGTTCATCTCCACCATCGACCTCCTCCAGCCTCCACGTGCTACTATTCATCCACCGTCGACCTCCTCCAGCCTCCATCTACGACTGTTCATCCATGGGCTCCTGTTCTTCCAGCCTCCACCGCGCGCTACTCCACTAGCTACTGTTCAACCACCCCTCTCCATGGACTCCTGTTCAACCACCCCTCCACGGGCTACTGTTCATCCACCCCTCCACCGTCTACTGTTCATCCAGCCCTCCATGGGGTCGTCCTGTTCATCCAGCCCCAACCAGCTTGATCAATCGGGGTCCTGTTCATCCAGAG
>NC_057804.1:71422671-71537609 GCF_018294505.1 Triticum aestivum
AGGCAGCATCGATCAGCTTCAGTTAGCAGCAGTAGCAAAGGAATTGCTCGATAGGGTTCAGTTAACAGCCATCGAACGATCACTCGGGTTCAGTAACACATAGTCTGCAGTGCAATCGCTCGGGTTCAGTTAGAGCCCAACGCCTCGCTTGGGTTCAGTTAGAGCCAACGCCTCGAACACACGCGCGTATGTGTACGAGAGAAACGCGCATCGCTCGGCCGCCGACCACCCACTGTAACCGGGAACTCGCCGAAATTTTCCTCGTCCTCGCTTCTACCACGGTTTTTTCCGTCATGGATGGCCCAAAGAATATCATGCAGCTGCGTCTCCGGCCCGCCCAGGACGAAAAGCCCATTTTCTATCATGATTTTTGGTCACAGAAGTAGGAGCCCACCACATCTATGATGATACCGGGTTTTGTCACAGTTATCGTCGTAGAAGTGTCATAAGTATGACAGAATTTTTTTTCGTTCGGCCCAAAATGTCACGGATGTGTCTTTTTTTGTAGTGTTCAGCTCATCCTTCTTCAACCGGTCCCACACTGCTGAAGACCAAGGCCACTGCTGGACGAGGCACTAGACCAAGTCCTCACAAGAAGAAGGTGGTCTTCCAAACTCCATCTGATGATGAGGCTGATGATGATGAATTAGCTGATATCATCAAGGACAGACAGCAGCGGGCCGCTAGAGCCAAAGGGAGTGTTGTGCCCCTTCTACTGGATCCGAAGAAAATCCTGGATTTGATCGATCTCTAGCACAAAGATCCCAATGCTCCAATGCCAGAGTTGGGCCTCACTCCTGGACAAAGTCACATGGTGACGACATTCATCGCTGAAGAAAAATGGAAATATGATCAAGACAGAGTGGCTAAGAAAGCTCAGTATAAAAAGCAGTGCTTTCTGAAAGATAATGTTTTGAGTCTTTCACCTGAGAAGCTCTTTGGACTTCGATCTGAAATCAAAAAGCTCAGTGATGAATTTGACGCCTGCAAGGCAGAATGGCTGGGAGCCAAGGTCAGATTCGTCAAGATGACGAAGAAATTCACTTCAAGTGTTGCTGCTCCTATGCATGTTGAAGTCATTCCGGCTGAAGCATCTGCTCAAGCCACTGAAGGAAATGCCAGCACCGCTGATGAAAATCAGGCTGCTGATGAAACTGCAAGTACTAGGGCTGCTAAAGAAATTCCATCCTCTGAAGAAACTTCCAGGGCAACCACTAGTGTTGCGCCTAAAGAATCTTCCAGGCCAGCTGAAGCGTCTGTTGCTGCGCCTGAAGAAATTGCTCAAGACAGGCCAACTGCATCAGTTGTGCCTGAAGAAATTGCCCCAAATACCTCTGCTCCTCCTGCACCTACACCAAGTCCAGTTCTTCCTTCCGCTCTGGAAGTGAAGAAGACCAAAGCTGCAGAGCAAGCTGCTCTGAAGAAGAGGAAAGCATCAGCTGCCTCAGAATCTTCTGCACCCAAGAAGGTGAAGATTTTGACAAGCTCTATTAACAATACCATTGATGCAGTTCCTCTTTCAAGCATGTCATCAAAGGAAATTGTTCCTTTTGATGAAGAATATCAGATTCCTGAAGAATCTACTGAAGAAGATCCCTCTACTGCTTTCACAGAGCAGATGGATGAAGAAATTGAAGCTGATGTTATCACTTCAACCCCTCAGGTATCATCGCTAACGCCTCAGTTCACTGCTGAAGAGGCTGACGTTGAAGAAACGGAAGTGGATGAGGATGTGGACATTGGCTGCACCACTCCAGCGATGAACGATGATTTTTGGGATAGTCAACACCCCAACTCTCCTCTGTTCACACCACTACAGCAAATTCCTCAGTCCCCAGCACCAACAGAAGTTCAGATGGGCTCTGGAAAAATCCATAATGCCCCTTCCATTCATGAAGAAATTCCAGCCACTAGTGCTGATGAAAATGCTGCTGAAGAAATGGAGGCCCAGGCTGCAAATGAAACAGAAACTGAAATTCCTCAGCCTGCGGCTCCAGAAATTGAGATTCCAGAGGTTGTATTGCAAATCACTGACACTCCTCAGCCCCAGCCGAAGAATCCATTCTCCAAAACTCTGAAGTTCAAGGCTGATGCCTTCTTCAATGAGCATGTATTCTCCACTGATTACAATTCCTATGATTCTGGTCGTCTGAGGAGGAAGTGCTTCTGGACAGCCAGTCAAACAAATTTCTATTCTTCAGTGCTTTTCAACAAGGATAAAGTCTTCGACCATGAGCATATTCCTCACTTGGATATGGAATCACTGCCTTGCTTCATGCCAGTCCTCGCTACTATTCATGATGCTGGACTGCTAAACTTCTCACTGAGATCTGTGATTGGAATGAAGAACTTATTCTTCAGTTCTATGCGACGCTGCACATCACTGGCAATGCTGAGGATGTGAATTCATGGGTGTTGGACTGGATGACAAAGAACACTCACTATAAGGCACCGACCACTGAATTGCTTCGTGCCATGCCTGTCAGTCCTCCCCCAGAAGGTGCTCATCTCATCTATTCTAAAACTGAACTATCTGATCACTTCATGCAAGTGTTGATGAATCCATTGAAGCCTGATCAAGCCTCCAGGACAAAATTCCTTGTGAAGGAATTGCAGTATGTGCCAAGGACTATCTACCACATCCTGACGAAGACATTGAGTCCAATCAAAGGCCACGATTCTAATGATGAAGAAGTCATTGGCATCATGAAGAATCTGTTTTTTAACATCATGCACGGTATTCCCGTGAACTACCATGATTTCTTCATGAGGACTTTGGCAAACGTTGAAATGTCCCCGTTTGAGTTGAAGACTTATGCTCCTTGGATTATGAGATTCCTGAGATCAAGGTCTTCACTCAACTACAAAGCTAACACACTCAACCTTGGCAGGTACTTGCCCCCAATTGAAGTCCTCAAGCGGACATTTTCCTCAGCTAATGACAAGGGCAAGGCTACTGCAATTATCGATGAGGGCAATCGTCCATTGGATGGACAGTTTCGCAAAGCTGCTTCATACTCCACCAATGATGACTCTGCTACTCATGATTCTGTCGCCAATGCATCTAAGCAAAGTCCTCAGGCAACAGCTCCAAGGGTGATGACTGATCATGAGCTTCTCCTCATCAAAAGGTGGATCGCAATCATAAATGGGTAAAGTGTCAGTTTGGTTCTATTCTTCACAACATGACTACCACATATAATTCAGTGAATAAGAACCATTACTACCTCAATGAAGTTTTTGATCGCACCTGGGCTATTCTGTCTCATCTCTATGGTGATGAGGATCTCAAGCAGATGGGCTTCAAGCAGGACTTCGGCTGGTCTAAGCCTCCTCCGAAGAAATTCACGAAGGTTGAAGTTCCTCCTTTGGTGCCCAGCTCATATTCCTCGTCCCGAGATACTGATGAAAATGAAGATCTGGACGACACTGCGGCAGGCGCTGCTACATCAACCGACCCCAACAACGCTGACGCTCCTCCATAGACCTCGTGATGATATTCTTCAGGGGCGTTAGTCCTCACTTTTCGTCCCTTTTGGTCATTTGATGACAAAGGGGGAGAAATTTGAGTTAGTCTTCAAGAGGGTCTATATATATGGGCGTTTTTTGTTTAAGTTGCAACTCTCGCTCTTCCGAAGCTTTTGTTGTATGAGTTGTAAACTTAAGTCCGATGGTGACCTGATACTTTTGCTCGGTATGACTCGATAAGAGAAAAAGAAATTCAGAGAAACACACTGAAATATTTTTGGAGTTTTTGATTTTTTGAAAGCAAGCAAACGAAAAAGGGAAAAGCAAAAACGAGAAAAACTATTTACACGGGAAAGCTCGAAACAAGTAAAAGAAGAACAAGGAAATATTTTTGGGTTTTCTTTTAGTGTTACAACAATTTAAACTAGGAAGAAAAATAAAAAATAAGCAAGAAACATGTTTTTGGATTTTCTCAATGTTTTTCAAACACCCAAGAAGAAAGCGAGAAAAATAATTTAAGCATGGACGATACAATGAAAAAGTGTGGACACCAACAACTGGAGTGAAATGTGTGAACATGAATGTAATATCGGTGGAAATACATACTCCCCCTAGCTTAGGCTTTTGGCCTAGCTTGGTAATCACCAGTCGTAGAAGCTGTGAGGTCCAATGTTGAAGGGCTGGGGAGCAGGCACCATAGGGTCCCACTGCTGGGGCTCCGCCTCTGCCGCCGCTAGGTTGTTCCGGTAAGCGACAATGTCCTCAGGCATAACTCTGTATCCGTTCCTGGCAACATAATCAAACAAAGCAGGTGCAGGCAAGGGTATAACATCACGAGTGTCCTCACTAAAAACTAAATGGTAAGGTAAGTCAAGATCAGGGCGATCGACAGCAAGAAACTGATGGTCCTTCATAGATACTCTGTCTAGGTAAACCTTGGGCAAGGGGTGATCATGTTAGCTTATCTGCACATTGAAGTGAGTAGCCAAACGAGTAGCGTAAATGCCTCCATGTATTTTACCCCTGAATCTGTTAAGGTGAAGATGATGTGCCACAATAGCTCCCAAGTTAAAAGTTTTGTCACCATAAAGTGTGTGGTGCAAAATAGCAAAGTTTGGAGTGCTAAGTGAACCCACCTTCTCTCCCGCTAGCAAGCACTTTGCGATAAATAAAGCAAAATAATGCACGACAGGAAACTACAAGCTAGTGGCAGTGGTGCCCGATACTCCTCTCTCATCCCCCACTGCCAGAGTATGGTAAAAACCATCAAACTCTGAGGGCCTAGGCTCTACCAAACCCCCATCATAAGGAAGCATGCATATGTCACAAAATTCAGTAAGTGGAATCTTGCAGTTTTCAGCATATAAATAAAATGACACCTCAGGGGGATTATTCCTAGAATGAAAATGAAAGTTTTGCACAGAAGAATTTGTGAGGAGATGATACTGTTCGCATTCGGCTGCGATGAAGTCGGTGAGGCCGGCATTAGCAGCATATTGGTTGAACTCTTGGAGGATTCCGACCTCTTCCATGAAATCATTGTTCGGGCACTCACACGGTTGTAGTTCCGCCAACCTCGGGGTATGAAGATCATTGTCAGAGGACTGCCCAATAACCCCCTTGGAGTTCTTCTTAGAAGCAAACTTCCTGAAGATATTCATCTTTTTCCTATGAACAAAATTCTGAAATTTTTAGTCCACAAAATTTTTCTCAACAAAACTTCACAAAATTGATAGCAACTACTCATAGGGATGTATAGAGGCCATAGCAAGCATTCAAACTACTTATAACTCTAAGAATTCAACATGCAAGTTCATCGACAGCAACACCAAGAGTAGCTACTTATTCTAATTATAAACCACTAAAACAAAAACTAATTGGACACATGGAGGAGTCACTTACCAAGAAACAAATCCCCGAAACAGTTTCGAAATAGAGCTTCGAGCAAAGAGATCGAAATCTGCGGTCTCGGGAGCAAGAACACGAGAGAGAGTGTGTTGGTGATTTTTTCTGGGTGAATGGAGTGGTGTGGGAGGAAGAAGTAAGTGAGGGGGGCCACCAGGTGGGCAGCACCCACCAGGGCGCTCCTGGGGTGTTGGTGCGCCCAGGTGGGTTGTGCTCACTTGGTGCACCTCCCTCAGGTAATATTTGCACCAGAAATTCATAAATATTCAGAAAAAAATCGTGTCAGATTTTCAGAGCATTCTGAGAACTTTTATTTTTGGGTCATTTTTTTATTGCACGGAAAAGGCAGAAAATAGATAAAGCATGGCATTCTTTTATTTAACTAATAAAAATAGAAAAAAGGTAGGGACAAAAGATAGTGCTTACTAAATTCATCAACTTCATACCTCTCAAAAATGATCCATTAATTTGGTTGATCAAGTCTTATTAACAACCACTTTCGATTAGCATGAAACCGAAGAACTTTTTTAAATCACTAAGTTACCTCAATGGGGATATGAATGTCCCCAACAATAAGTATTTCATATTTCTTTTTTACAGTAGGTATAGGTAGTTGAAAACTTCCAATAGTGATTGCCGGAGATTTTTCAATAAAATTGATACCATTCACTTGGAATTGTTTCTTCGGAAAATGCATCGTATGCTCATTACCATTGATATGAAAAGTGATCTTGCTTTTATTGCAATCAATAATAGCCCCTGCGGTATTCAAGAAGGGTCTACCGAGGATAATCGACATGTTTTCATCCTCGGACATCTCAAGTATAACAAAGTCAGTCAAAATAGTGACATTAGCAACAACAACGGGCACATCCTCACACATACCGATAGTTATGGCAGTTGATTTGTCAGCCATTTGCAATGATATTTCAGTAGGTGTGAGTTTATTCAAATCAAGTCTTTTATATAAAGAGAAGGGCATAACACTAACACCAGCTCCCAAATCACATAAAGCAGTTTTCACATAGTTTCTTTTAATGGAGCAAGGTGTAGTTGGTATTCCCGGATCTCTAAGTTTTTTAGGTACTCCATCTTTGAAAGTGTAATTAGCAAGCATAGTGGAGATTTCAGCTTCCGGTGTTTTCCTCTTATTGGTGATGATGTCGTTCATGTACTTTGCATAAGGAGGCATTTTCAAGATATCAGTCAAGCGAGTGCGCAAAAAGACTGGTCTAATCATTTCAGCAAAGCGTTCAAATTCTTCATCGTATTTCTTTTTAGTTGACTTAGGTGTAAAGGGCATAGGCTTTTGAACCCATGGTTCTCTTTCTTTACCATGTTTTCTAGCAACAAAGTCTCTTTATCATATCTTTTATTCTTAGGTTGTGGGTTATCAAGATCAACAGCTGGTTCTATCTCAACATCATTATCTGGCTCTTTAGCATTAGGTTGAGTGTCTTCGTGAACTTCATCATTATATTTTTCATTATCAGAAGGTGAGTGTTCATTACCAGATTGAGTCTCAGCATCAGAGATAGAAACTTCATTATCATTATCAGGAGGTTTTTCTATTTTAGGTTCACTAGAGGCAGGCAAAGTCTTATCATTTTTCTTCTTCTTTGGCTTTTTAGAAGAACTAGGTGTAGTGGTGTTGTTACTTTGAGAATCTTGTTCAATTCTCTTTGGGTGTCCCTCAGGATAAAGTGGTTCCTGAGTCATTTTACCTCCTCTAGTTGCTACTCTAACAACAAAGTCACTTATATTATTGTTCATTTCATCAAGTAACTCTCTTTGAGATTTAGCAACTTGTTCTAATTGAGTTTGAACCATAGAGGCATGTTTTCCTACACCTCTAACATCATTTGAGATTCTAAATAACAAGTCACTTAAGCGAGCAATCATATCAGAGTTGTATTTCAATTGTTTCATAACATTTGCATTGAAGTGATCTTTCTTTCTAATGTAATTATCAAACTCATAAAGGCATTGACTAGGATGTTTATTATGAGGATCATCACTATCACTGAATTTCATTAAAGATTTTACCCCTACCACCTTGGGTGGTGGTGGTGCTTCAAGCCCATGTATTTCTTCGATAGGTGATAAATTTTTAACATCCTCGGCTTCAATACCTTTTTCCTTCATAGATTTCTTTGCCTCCTGCATATCTTCAGGACTGAGATATAAGATACCCCTTTTCTTTGGAGTGGGTTTAATAGGTGCTTCAGGAGGTGTCCAATCATCATAATTTTTCAATATGTTATTCAATAATTCTTCAGCTTGTTCAATAGTTTGTTCCCTGAAAACACAACCAGCACAACTATCTAGGAAGTCCGTAGAAGCATCGGTTGGTCCATTATACAAGATATCAAGTATTTCATTTTTCTCAAGAGGATGACTAGGAAAAGCATTAAGCAATTGGAGAAGCCTCCCCCAATCTTGTGGGAGACTCTCTTCTTCAATTTGCACAAAGTTAAATATTTCCTGCAAGGCAGCTTGTTTCTTATGAGCAGGGAAATATTTTTCAGAGAAGTAATAAATCATATCCTGGGGACTACGCACACAACCAGGAGCAAGAGTATTGTACCAAGCTTTAGCATCACCCTTTAATGAGAACGGAAATAACTTGAGAACATAGTAATAGTGAATCTTCTCATCATGAGCAAAAAGGGTAGTTATATCATTCAACTTAGTAAGATGTGCCACAATAGTTTCAGTTTCATAACCATGGAAAGGATCAGATTCAACCAAAGTGATTAACTCTGGGTCGATAGAGAATTCATAATCCTTATCAACAATAACAGTAGGTGAAGTAGCAAACTCAGGATCATATTTCATTTTAGCATTCACAGATCTTTCTTTATACTTGCATAATAATTTCTCTAGATCATCTCTATCCTTACAAGCAAGAATACCTCTAGTTGCCTCCTCACTCATAGTATAACCTTCCGATACCTTTGGTAATTCATATCTAGGAGGACTAGTTCTAGTAGGTGTTTCAGTAGTTTCAGTTTCAAGTTCATCATCGAATTCAACAATATCATGTTGTCTTACTCTAGCAATCTGTTCATCAAGAAATTCACCTAGTGGCACATTATCATCAAGCAAGGTACTAGCATCATCATCATGAGTAGCATTCATAGCAGAAGTAGCATCATCAATAACTTGCGACATATCAGAATTTATAGCATGTTGTGGAGTTGCAAGTTTACTTATAACAGAAGGTGAATCTAAAGCAGAACTGGATGGTAGTTCCTTACCTCCCCTCGTCTTTGAGGGAAAAATCGTAGTCTTAGCATCCTTTAGATTCTTCATAGTGATAATATGATAATAATCCCAAGTGACTCAACAAATATAGCTATGCTCCCCGGCAACAGCGCCAGAAAAAGGTCTTGATAACCCACAAGTATAGGGGATCACAACAGTTTTCGAGGGTAGAGTAA
The DNA here is from genome assembly GCF_018294505.1 of Triticum aestivum. NCBI lineage: Eukaryota > Viridiplantae > Streptophyta > Magnoliopsida > Poales > Poaceae > Triticum > Triticum aestivum. Next base: position 71,431,488 of record NC_057804.1, read on the forward strand.
TCAACCCAAATTTATAGATTCGACACAAGGGGAGCCAAAGAATATTTGAAGGTATTAGCAACTGAGTTGTTAATTCAACCACACTTGGAGACTAATTATCTGTAACAAAGTGATTAGTAGCACGGTAGTATGATAGTTTTGATGATATCAGCAGTAGTAACAGTAAGAGTAAGAGTGGTAGCAGTGATATTGTAGTAGTAACAATAGTAGTAGCAACATTAGTAACTTAGCAAGAACAATATAAGATAAATTCGTAGGCATTGGATCGGTGACTCATTGGATGATATTCATCATGAGACAGTTACAACCTAGGGCGATACGGCACTAGCTCCAGTTCATAAATACAATTTAGGCATGTATTCTGTAAATAGTCATACGTGCTTATGGAAAGAACTTGCGTGACATCTTTTGTCGTACCCTCCCGTGGCAGAGGGGTCCTATTGGAAACTAAGGGATATTAAGGCCTCCTTTTAGTAGAGAACCGGAACAAAGCATTAACACACGATGAACACATGGACTCCTCAAACTACGGTCATCACCGGGAGTGGTCCCGACTATTGTCACTCCGGGGTTGCCGGATCATAACACGTAGTAGGTGACTATAACTTGCAAGATCGGATATAGAACATGGATATAATGGTGATAACATAAACGGTTCAGGTCTGAAATCATGGCACCCATGCCCAAAGTGACAAGCATTAAGCATGGCAAAGTCATAGCAACATCAATCTTAGAACATAGTGGATACTAGGGATCATGCCCTAACAAAACTAACTCGATTACATGATGAATCTCATCCAACTCCTCACCGACCAGCGAGCCTACGAAGGAATTATTCACTCCCGGTGGGAGCATCATGGAATTGGCAATGGAGATGTGTTGGTGATGACGAAGATCAAAGATCCCCCTCTCCGGAGCCCCAAATGGACTCTAGATCTTCCCTCCCGAGGAAGAACAGGGCTTGGCGGCGGCTCCGTCTCATGAAACGCGATAATTCTTTCTCCCTCATTTTTTTCTGGAAATATGGGATTTTATAGCGTCGGTTTGAGGGTCAGCGGGGCCACCAGGTGGGCAGCACCCACCTGGGTGCGCCTGGGGGGCTAGCATGCCCTAGTGGGTTGTGCCCACCCAGGTGCCCCCTCAGGTCCATTCTGGCTCCAGAAAATCTCTTATTTGATATAAAAAATCCTTGCAAAGTTTCGTTCCATTCCGAGAACTTTTATTTCTGCACAAAAATAACATCATGGTAGTTCTGCTGAAAACATCGTCAGTCTGGGGTTAGTTTCATTCAAATCATGCAAATTAGAGTCCAAAACAAGAGGAAAAGTGTTAGGAAAAGTAGATACGTTGGAGACGTATCAGGGAGCGCAAAACAGAAGAGAACAGAGAGGGAGATCCAATCTCGGAGGGGCTCCCGCCCTTCGCCGCCATGGAGGCCATGGACCTAAGGGGGAACCCTCTTCCCATCTAGGGGGAGGCCAAGGAAGAAGAATAAGGAGGGGGCTCTGTCCCCCTCTCTCTCGGTGGCACCGGAACACCGCCGGGGCAAGGATCATGGTGGCGATCTACATCAACAATCTTGCTACCATCAACACCAACTTTCTCCCCCTCTATGCAGCGGTGTAACACCCCTTATCCCTGTTGTAATCTCTACTTAAACATGGTGCTCAACTCCATATTATTTCCCAATGATCGATATGGTTATCCTATGATGTTTGAGTAGATCCATTTTGTTCTATGGGTTAATCGTGATATTGGTTGGTATGATTGTATATTTTATTTATGATGTTGTCCTACGGTGCCCTCTGTCTCGCACAAACATGAGGGGTCCCCGTTGTAGGGTGTTGCAGTATCTTCATGGTTTGGTTATTGTCGGTGTTGCGGGGGTGACAACAGCCTAAACGCGGATAAGTGGGTTATGGCGTATGGGAGTAAAAAGACTTGATACTTAATGCTATGGTTGGGTTTCACAAACTTAATGATCTTTAGTAGTTGCGGATGCTTGCTAGGGGTCCAATCATAAGTGCATATGATCCAAGTAGAGAAAGTATGTTAGCTCATGCCTCTCCCTCATATAGAATTACAAGAATGATTACCGATACTTGTTATCGATTGCCTAGGGACAAATGACTTTCTTGTTGACAAAAGCTATCCACTTTTATTACCTTGCAATTTATTCGTAGTTTTATTCTCGCAAAGTACTCGTAGTTTTATTCTTGCAAAATAGTTTCATACTTCTTTTAGGTAAAGCAAACGTCAAGTGTGTGTAGAGTAGTATCAGTGGTTGAGGGAGTCCTGGTTTCGGGGGTCCTCAGGTGTCCGTCCCAAGATGAGGGTTGGGCTGAATGGGTTGTGATGAAGTAGAAGGCCGTCCTCCGTGTTCGGGTAGGATTCCTATGTGCGTGGACGGCAAGATTAGAGTCCGGATGTATTGTTTCCTTCCCTTATGAACCAACTTTGTACAAACCCTAGGCCCCTCCGATGTGTATATAAAATGGAGGGTTTAGTCCTTAGAGGCTATCATCATATTCATAGGCTAGACAAGCTAGGGTTTAGCCATTACGATCTCGAGGTAGATTAACACTTGTAACCCCTATACTCACCGAATACAATCAATCAAGATGTAGGGTTTTACCTCCTTTAAGAGGGCCTGAACCTGGGTAAACATTATGTCCCGTCATTCATTGTTACCATTGATCCTTAGATGCATAGCTTGCCCCCCCCCTACCCGAGATCTGCCAGTTTTAACACCGACATTGGTGTTTTCATTGAGAGCTCTGCTGTGTAGTCCCGAAAAAGCGATCTATGGCTCACCCAGTCATTAACGACAATATCACCTCTAGAAGGAGCCTAACTTCTGGGCAAACCCTCCAGCTCGGCGGTTTTATTGTAGGCGCCCGTACGGCCGTTAAGCTACATCACCCTCTACGACCGCCGAACACCGTCTTCGCATCGGTCTCGAACACTCCTAAAAGATGGATCCGACAAACGTCTCATCCTTAAACGAGCTGCTAGATCGCATCGCCGCCCTTGGTATTTCAAAAGATTATGGTCGGATCGGGCTTAAACCTGACCAGAGGGAAATTTATCGCCCGCCGATTACCCACCTGGTAGCGGTCATTGAGGAACGAGCCAAGGACACATCCCCCCTATGTTGAGAACCAAATATGTTCGGGTCTCCGAACCTCTCGAGCCGCATACTCTCCCTTCAGACGGGACTCCAAGTCCCCCGAACTCTGGCTCGGATATAGGATCGGGCGAGCACTTGGGTCTCCCCAGACCCGAACCTGACACTTCGGAGATTTTCCAAGCTCCAAGCACAGATGTGGGTCGGGACTCAAATTTTAACCCACCCACCCACCACAATCAATACTCTCCAAGCAACTCAGGCCCTCTAGACATATATGACCTGATGTATATACGGCAGCAACCTCAGGAAATGGTCCATCACTTTTGGGCCAGATTCCTACTTGTTAAAAGTAAGATCAAGGATTGTTGCGACGATGATGTAGTCTCGGTCTTCCACCGCAATTGCACTGACGAGGGAATATTGAACGCCCTCGACTATTGTCAGGACCCCGACTCGATGCCACATCGATCTAGCATGTAACACCTCATATCACTTTGCGGCCTCACGCACGGTATTCCACGGGTGTCGCCTTACCTTTGCCCGGGACCGTTTGCGCCTTTTGGCACACGTATATGATAGTGTCGCTAGCATCCATATGGTAAGGAGCCCGGGCTGACATGGCTAGTCGTAAACCCGAAGTGGCACAGACTTACAGGGACAGGCATCCATGACCCAGCATCGAACGTGTCGGTCATCAGCAAGTGAATCCGGGCTGTAGCACTGGGCTAGCAGGACTCTGGTAAACCGGGCTGTAGCGGGCTAACAGGACACCGGTATCCATCGCGTGACATTTCCCCGAAGGGACAGACACAGGAACGAAGAAGGACACATGCCGATCAGCCTAAGTGTTCCAGAGCAGTAGCAAGCTACCAAGGCTCAGTGGAGACACTAGGAGACATTTCCCAGTAAGAGAGGCTACTAAGAATAAACAACTAGATAGTCAGATCCCACACATACCAAGCATTTCAATCATACACACAATATGCTCGATATGTGCAAATACAACAAGGCATCACAATATGACTCTACAACACAAGTATTTTATTTAAAGGCTCAGGGAGCCATACATATCATACACACAAGTACGGGTCACACGACCCAGCATTCAAGTCATACAGACATACAAGCCAACAGCGGAAGTAACTTGTCTGAGTACAGACAACTAGTAAAATAAAAGAGGCTTGGGAAAGCCTGGCTATACTACATGGTCCTTCACAAGCTCAGGGTCACCACCTGGGCCTCAGTCTACTCATCGATGTCAATGTCTATGAAGAACCCATCAGAAGGGGTTGCAGCGTCTTCTGAAAAATGTAAATTAAAGCAACATGAGTACAAAGGTACTCAGCAAGACTTACATCAGATCCTACATACATGCACATTATCAAGAAGGGTTGGTGGGGTTATTGTAGCAAGCCAGCTTTGAATCTTGGCTAAGCTATCCTACGAGACACCAACTTGAAATGGTTTTGCGCACACGAGTCCACTACACACCAGTTCAATACACCACCGAGGATCCACCTCCGTCATCCTACGGAAGAGCCATCCTCGGCACTCACGCTTATCTTGGGATTTTTAGTAGTATCCATTTACTTGTCTATGAACTGTATAGGCAACCAAGTAGTCCGTTACCACGGACGCGGCTATTCGAATAGATCATGTTAACCCTGCAGGGGTGTACTTCTTCATACATGTTTCCACCACTTAGCGTCTGCACACGACATGTGCTCGGCGGACTTCAAGCGAAAGCCGACGTGGGTGTAGACCACGACCTACCTAAACACCTAAGTCTCTAGTCCAGGTTTATCGCCTATTCAGGTTCCATCCGCAGGGAGTCCGGCCGGGGTTCCACATACGGCCCCGAACGATGTGTACAGGGTTCCGAGACACCTAACGGGTGCCCGGTATTCCCGGCCACGTACCTACCGCATCACAGCCCACCCCGCGGGTCAGCGCTGCCCATAGCCTCCAGTAAGCTACAAACACCAGAAACTACTTGCAACTCCTGGACAGAGGGCTAGGGTGAATAAGAAGTCGAGCGGGGTCATATTTCAGGGCCCAATGCATGGTAGTAGCTGAATCTTAAATCACACATACAGATCTCAGTACTTAAGGTCGGTTTCAATGAAACAACCCACCATGTACTCCTACATGGCCTTTCATCGATACCTTTACCAAATCGTGTTCACCACATCACTCTCATTACTGGCATGATCATTTCACTCTAGCCCATCACCCAGATGAACCAGACCTGACACGACTCTAAGCATAGCAGGCATAGCAAGGTAGGAACAACACAAACATATGGCTCAATCAACTCCTACACATGCTAGTGGGTTTCATCTAGTTACTGTGGCAATGACAGGTCATGCAGAGGAAATGGGTTCAACTACCGTAGCACACAACAGTTTGAAACGCGTTGTCTTAATGCAGTAAAAGAGAGCAGAAGTGAGAACATGGGATTGTATCGATATGATCAAATGGTTGGTTGCTTGCCTGATGGGTCGATGCACTGATATTGTTCTTCACTAGGGTAATCGTGGTACTCCTCGGAGGCAGAACCTGCCGCAAAGAGCACCGATACACAACATCACCAAACAATATGCAACAATATGATGCATGCATGAGACATGGCAAACATGAGTGTATTGGGCTAATGCAACTAAAACCAGATGGGTTTGAACCATTTTGAATCAAAGATTCAAGTTTCAAACTCATACATGGCCCTTATAAGTGCTTTATCTAGTTCTGCTCTAAACATCAGGTTAGCTTGCTTAAACATGCATGAAACCAGTACAGATGGATAGATTGGATTTTTCTGATCATTTTTCATATATAAAACTTTGCATTTGGAGTTACAGATTAATTTCTATGATTTTTTAAAGTTTGGGGTATTTTCTAGAATTTCCTGTGTAATAATAATTCCAGTAAATAACTTACTGCGTCAGCATTACGTCAGGATGACGTCAGCGGTCAACGGAACAGTCCAGGTCAACCCTGACTAGTGGGTCCCGTGTGTCAGTGTAATTAGTTTAACTAAATATCAATTAAAACTAATCCTGATTGGTTAACAGGGCTGGGCCCCACCTGTCATTGACCCAGGGGGGTCAAACTAGGCCCACCCGTGGTCAAACGAGGGGTCAACGGGGTCAACTCACCGGCGTTTAGCCGCCGGCGAGGCCGAACGCGGCGGCGAGGGTGCTTTTGTGTGTTCCGGCGACTAAATGAGCGGCGGAGGGCATCTACGGGTAGCTGGGAGCAAGCCGCAGCTCTTGGTGGTGGTGGTTGAGCTCGAGGTGGCCGGAAACGTCGCCGGCGATGACTTTGGCGGTCGCCGAAGTTCGGGTGAGGTCGAACTCGACGCTAGGGGGCATGGCGGGGCGCGTGGAGTGGTGCTACGGGTTCCTGCGGGTGCGGTGAGTGCATTGGACACGGTGGTGTGGCCGGTGGTTGGCCGGAGACACGTCGGCGACGAGCTCGGCGGCGGTGCGTGCAGTGAAGCTTCGTGCGCTCGCTGTGGTGCACGAGAACGAGAGAGGAAAGGGGGGAGAGGTAGCTGGGCTCACGGCGATCTCAAGGAACCAGACGGCATGGTCGGGGACGAGCTGGTGCGGCGGCGATGGTGAAGGGGATCTCCGATGACGGCGGAGTCGGCGAGGTCGGTGCAGTGGCTTCGGGGCACGCGAGCGCTCGGGGCTCGACTAGCTCGAAGGAGAGGAGGGCGGCGGAGCTCCTGGACACGGTGGTGCAGCGCAGGGACGACGGAGAGCGCGACTACGGCAATGGTGCGGCTGCGATGGCGTCGGCCATGGCGTGGGAGAGCGAGGAAGAGGAGCTGGGGGTGAACGGGTGTGTCCACGGGGAGCGGGGCTCGACGTGGAGCTCATCCAGGCCAGCAGCAAGGCGAGGGGGTGAAGCAGGACGGCGGGCAGCTGCGTGGCGCGCGCTGGCGTCGCCGTCGAGCACCTGCCTTCCTGCCTAGCGAAGGCAAGCAGCTCACTGGAGCGGCTGCTGGGCTGGGCCGGCAGGTGGGCTGGCTAGGCGGGCTGCCAGGTTAGTTCACTCTCTCTCTCTTATTTATCTTTTTTAATTATTCTGTAACTTTGTGGACTTACTAAAAATACCTAAACAACTCCAAAATTCCCCAAACTGTTCATGGCCACTAACTGGAATATATACAGCATGGAACATTTTAGTTTGGGATTATTTGAGCATTTATAATAATTTATATAATTTAAATGCCCAAACTCAAATACTTATGATTTAATTCAAAAACCTTAAGATGACCTAGAAAATTGAGCACCACTTTTGGCAGAGGTTCTGAACCAAGACAAAAATGATGGACATTTTAGAAGGGCATTTCAAGTTCATTGAAAATATTTTTAGTAAACCCTAGTTGGTTTCAGAGGGGGCTGGGGGTTCTGTCATCCCCATTTCAAGTTTCTGTTGAGAAAAATAGACATGATGCAACACTCTAATGCATGAACTAGCTAGGGTGTGACAACTCACCCCCACTCAAAAGAATCTCGTCCCGAGATTTAGATTCCTCCGAAAAGAAGGCGGGGTACTCAAGTCGAAGACGATCCTCCCTTTCCCAAGTCGCTTCCTTCTCAGAATGGTGCGACCATTGAACCTTGAGAAACTTGATATTATGACGTCGAGTGGTACGCTCGGCTTGATCGAGGATACGAACGGGGTACTCTCGATACGTGGGATTATCTTGAAGATCAAGCGTTTTGTGGTCAACTCCACGGATAGGATCCGAGAAGCAACGCCTGAGTTGGGAAACGTGGAAGACATCGTGGACTCTGGAGAGATGCGGAGGTAATTCCAATTGGTAGGCAACTTCTCCCCGTTTAGCGAGAATGTGAAAGGGTCCAATGTAGCAAGGATCTAATTTGCCTTTGATACCGAAACGATGGGTTCCCTTCAGAGGAGTAACCCGAAGGTAAGCCTTCTCATCAACCTCAAAAGTCATAGCCTTATGTTTTCGGTCATATTGACTCTTTTGACGAGATTGGGTTGTTTTCAACTTTTCACGAACAATGCGAACTTGCTCTTCTGCTTCCTGGATCATGTCCGGCCCAAAGAATTGTCTTTCCCCAGTTTCTGACCAGTTAAGAGGCGTTCGACACCTTCGTCCATAGAGAACTTCAAAAGAGGCTTTACCCAAGCTAGATTGATAGCTGTTGTTATAAGCAAATTCGGCAAATGGAAGACATTTCTCCCAATCCATTCCGAATGAGATAACAGAAGCTCGAAGCATGTCTTCTAGAATCTGATTGACACGTTCTACTTGACCACTTGATTGAGGGTGAAAGGCAGTGCTAAAGGAAAGGCGGGTTCCCGTAGCATTTTGGAAACTTTCCCAAAATCGAGAGGTGAAGAGACTTCCTCGATCCGAGTTAATTTCCAGTGGAACACCGTGGAGGGGTACTATTCGGGAGATGTACAAGTCTTCTAGTTGACTAGCGGTTATACTCTCGCGAACAGGCAAGAAATGGGCTACTTTGGAAAGACGATCGACAACGACGAAGATAGCGTTATTCCCTCTCCTGGTCCTGGGAAAACCGGTGATGAAATCCATACCAATTTTATCCCATTTCCATTCAAGAATAGCTAAAGGTTGAAGGGTGCCAGCAGGCCGTTGATGCTCTGCTTTTACACGACGACAGACGTCGCAACTAGCAACAAACTGAGCAATGTCTCTCTTCATCCTAGTCCACCAGAACCTCTGGCGTAGGTCCTGATACATCTTGGTACTACCGGGATGAATGGTGAGAGGAGATTCATGAGCCTCCTTAAGGATCAACTGCCGTAGATGCTGGTTCTTGGGAACCACTAAACGGTTCTCAAAGTACACAACACCATGATCATTTGTGGAGAAACATCTAGCACCTCCGCTAGCAATGTTCTCCTTGATCCTAGATATCCCTTTATCTCGCTTTTGGGCAGCGATAATTTGATCCATAAGGGTAGGTTTCGCCACCAAGGTGGAAAGAAATCCTTGAGGAACAATGTGAAGGTTAAGCTTCCGAAATTCCTCATGGAGAAGCGGTTGACTTTGTTGTAGCATCAGATTGTTACAGTAAGATTTACGACTTAGTGCATCAGCCATGACGTTGGCCTTTCCTGGGGTGTAAGTTATCCCCAAGTCAAAATCTGTGATCAACTCAACCCAACATCTTTGCCTGAGATTCAAATCCGGTTGGGTGAAGATGTACTTCAGACTTTGGTGATCGGTGAAGATTTCGCAACGATTACCGAGGAGGTAATGTCGCCAGGTTTTAAGTGCATAGACTACAGCTGCAAGCTCTAGATCATGAGTAGGATAATTCTCCTCATGTGGGTGCAATTGCCGTGAAGCATAAGCAATTACGTGACGATCTTGCATAAGAATGCAACCTAGTCCTTGTCGCGAGGCGTCGCAATAGATAACAAAGTCCTTAGAGAAATCTGGTGGTACCAGTACGGGAGCAGATGTCAGGCGTCTTTTCAGTTCCTGAAAGCTGTGCTCACATTGTGGAGTCCACTCGAACTTGTTATCTTTCTTGAGGAGTTCAGTTAGAGGTTTGGCAACTTTAGAGAAGTTCTTGACAAAGCGACGACAATAGCTCGCCAAGGAAACTCCGAACTTGCTTGACCGATTCAGGTGGAGTCCAGTTAAGGACGGCTTGAACTCGCTCGGGGTTGACAGCAATACCCTTACCAGAAATTACATGTCCTAGATAGGTCACTTCTGGTAACCAAAATTCGCATTTAGAGAACTTGGCATAAAGGCGATGCTCTCGAAGTTTCATCAACACTAGCCTTAAATGCTCGGCATGTTCTTCCTCGTTCTTGGAGTAGATGAGTATATCATCGAGGTAAACCACGACGAATTTATCCAAATACTCCATGAAGATTGAGTTCATTAAGTGAGAGAAAGTGGCTGGAGCGTTGGTTAAACCGAAGGACATGACGGTGTACTCGTATTGGCCATAACGAGTAACAAAGGCCGTTTTAGGAATGTCCCCGTTCCTGATTTTGATTTGATGGTAGCCCAACCTCAAATCCATTTTGGAGAAGATTGAGGATCCAGCGAGCTGATCATACAGGTCGTTGATCCTGGGGAGCGGATACTTGTTCTTGATCGTGACCAGGTTAACTGGTCGATAATCTACAACCATCCGATCCGTACCATCCTTCTTCTTGACGAAGAGGACGGGACAAGCCCATGGAGACAAACTAGGACGGATGAAACCCTTTTTCAAGGACTCATCGAGTTGTTTCTTAAGCTCGGCTAGTTCTAGTGGTGCCATTTTATAGGGTCTTCTAGAAATTGGGACAGTTCCTGGAATGAGATCTATTACGAACTCGACATCTCTGTCAGGTGGAACACCTGGCAATTCCTCTGGAAAGACATCCGGAAAGTCACGGACTACCGGAACGTCTTCGAGGTCTGGCAAAGGACTGGCGTTAAGAGAAAATAGCTGTCGCTTGGCTACTCGGGTCAAGACATTGACTATCTTCCCCGAAGGATGGGTGAGTTGAACAGTCCTAGAGAAGCAATCAATCTTGGCATGATGGGCTGACATCCAGTCCATACCCAAGATGATATTAATATCCGAAGATTTGAGAGCTATCAAAGATGCGAGAAAAACAAGTCTGTTGACTTGAATTTCATTTCCATGGCTTACTCTAGAGGTTTGCCATCTAGAACCAGGAGTAGAAATTTCCATAGTGGACGGCATGTCACAGAATGTGGTGTTATGCAAACGAGCATAATTTTCGGATATGAAAGAATGAGATGCTCCAGTATCGAAAAGAACGGATGCCGGGTGGCAATTAACAAGGAGCGTACCGAGAACGACGTTGGGATCCTCTTGAGCTTCTTCAGCAGAGATACAGTTGACATGGCCACGTGCAGCGGTGGCCGGCTTGGCGTAGAACGCTTTCCCTGTCGGCTTGCCACGGCCAACAGCTTTTCCAGATTGGTTGGGGTTGGTCTGGGGACACTCGTGCAGGTAGTGGCTCGATTCCCCACACTTGAAGCATGACACGGAGCTGGTGCGTGGGGGAGCATTGTTGGTTGGACCACCATAGGGCTTGGCTGGTGCAAATTGTTGAGCGGGGCGAGGCGCCTGAAAGGATGGCCTTGGTGTGAACCTGGGTGGCAGGGCAGTGTTAGGCACCCACACCCGGCGCTTCTGAGGACCAGCACCGGATGAGGAACCCAAGTCACGGCCATGCTTGCGTGTTGTTTCATAATCAGTCTGACCAGACTCAGCACTAATGGCTTTGTTAACAAGCTTCTGAAAAGAGGTGCACTCATGCAGACGGAGGTCACGGCGAAGCTCAGGCCTAAGTCCCTTACGGAACCTTGCCTGCTTCTTGGCATCGGTGGAGACTTCCTCAGTTGCATATCGTGCTAGGTTACCGAACTCCCTGCTGTATGCATCCACAGAGAGTCGACCTTGAGTGAAACTGCAGAACTCCTCACGTTTACGGTCCACGAGACCCTCCGGAATGTGATGTTCACGGAAAGCCTCGCTGAATTCAGCCCAAGTAGTGACATGGCCCGCTGGGCGCATAGCTTCATAGTTCTCCCACCAGAGACTGGCGGGGCCTTCGAGATGATATGCAGCAAAGGTGACCTTATCAGCCTCAGCTACTAGCGCAGAACGCAGTTTGTGAGTAATACTGCGAAGCCAGTCATCAGCGTCGAGAGGCTCGACGGAGTGGTGGAAGGTGGGTGGATGTAACTTGATGAAATCACTGAGTGACACCAAGTTATTCCTCTGATGGTGTGTTGTGTTTTGCTCGATGCGCTCCAACAAACGGTTGGTCTCCCGCTTGTTTCTCTCGGCTTCCAGCATAACTTCGGCTAGAGAGGGAGGGTGAGGCAGGTTTGTTCCCCCAACTCTACTGCCTTCGGCTTGCTCTGGGGGAGCAGGGTTGGTGCGGGTGTTAACCATCCTAGGAAAACAAAACAATGGTTTAGTCCAGGATGATAGGATTCTGACATAAAAATGTAGAATGTAATGGATAACTTGGAATGTAAGATGATCATCCGGAAACAGTCGGTCCCGTGGAGCTTGTGGACCATAGGGGCTAGGATGAGGTCTTGGACCAATAAACGGTGGCCTGCGGGGACCACGAGGTGGGGTGATGCCTCCTACATCACGCCAATCCATCATGTCTGGCAGAGCAGATCTCACAGGATAGAGATCTCGCATATCCATATATCCAGCTTGCACAGCCGGTGCAAACCGAGTCAAAGTGGCCCAATGATCAGCACGGGTATTGAAAAGCTCTAGTCTCAAGGCCCGATTTTCACGGTCCTTGTCTTCAAGCAACTGTGCAGTGGTGCGGGTCAGTAAGTCCTCCTGAGTGGAGTCAGCATAGATAGCCTGGAGATACCCTTGTGCTCCCGAGAGTGAAGCTAGCATATACCGGAAGTCGGAGTCCCGAAATAGGCCAGTCCTGACTCGCATGATGGTCATCATAGAGTAGGCAGCATCCTGCACAGCCATCTCAATAGTAACCCCGAGTCCATAGGAGCAGTGGAGGGGCTCAGTAGATCCAGGATAAGATAGAAATATCCTGACAGTGCAAAAATATTGACTTTGATTAAAGTCTCAGAATTGCTCTTCAACCGTGTACTCAGGATACCAACGGTACCCTGCCTCGGTCATTACCCTGACCAACATGGCAGTATGGCCGGGTACATCTAGACATCGAGTCAAACGAACCACTTGATTCTGAGGACGGGAAGCCATCTGGAGCATGATAACACAAAACATTAAGATTCCTGGCAGAAATCGGACAGCATAACGGCTGTAAATGCTCAAAAGGATTTTGAGGCATTTTGCAAGAATAGCATAGACACTCAACAACATCATATCAAGGTTTTGGGTCCATCTTAGCAACATAATGGGGTAGTAGAACTGAACTAGGCTTGTATCCATCAACCTATAAGGTACTACTGATTAGTAACACGTGAACCTGATAGAGAGAAGAGATCCTAATTTCTTAACCCCCGGTGGAAGAATAGACTGACTCAGATCAGAATGTCATGAGATAAAGGAGTAAAAAGAGCCTTACGTTCCATCCCACAATCAATTCCCCTACATATAACTAAAGCATTTCTAGACTCAACATCGACCAGTTTGGCTTGGAGAACCTACAGGCAGTCCGGCTCTGATGCCAACGCTGTCAGGACCCCGACTCGATGCCACATCGATCTAGCATGTAACACCTCATATCACTTTGCGGCCTCACGCACGGTATTCCACGGGTGTCGCCTTACCTTTGCCCGGGACCGTTTGTGCCTTTTGACACACGTATATGATAGTGTCGCTAGCATCCATATGGTAAGGAGCCCGGGCTGACATGGCTAGTCGCAAACCCGAAGTGGCACAGACTTACAGGGACAGGCATCCATGACCCAGCATCGAACGTGTCGGTCATCAGCAAGTGAATCCGGGCTGTAGCACTGGGCTAGCAGGACTCCGGTAAACCGGGCTGTAGCGGGCTAACAGGACTTCGGTATCCATCGCGTGACATTTCCCCGAAGGGACAGACACAGGAACAAAGAAGGACACATGCCGGCCAGCCTAAGTGTTCCGGAGCAGTAGCAAGCTACCAAGGCTCAGTGGAGACACTAGGAGACATTTCCCGGTAAGAGAGGCTACTAAGAATAAACAACTAGATAGTCAGATCCCACACATACCAAGCATTTCAATCATACACACAATATGCTCGATATGTGCAAATACAACAAGGCATCACAACATGACTCTACAACACAAGTATTTTATTTAAAGGCTCAGGGAGCCATACATATCATACACACAAGTACGGGTCACACGACCCAACATTCAAGTCATACAGACATACAAGCCAACAGCGGAAGTAACTTGTCTGAGTACAAACAACTAGTAAAATAAAAGAGGCTTGGGAAAGCCTGGCTATACTACGTGGTCCTTCACAAGCTCAGGGTCACCACCTGGGCCTCAGTCTACTCATCGATGTCAACGTCTACGAAGAACCCATCAGAAGGGGTTGCAGCGTCTTCTGAAAAATGTAAATTAAAGCAACATGAGTACAAAGGTACTCAGCAAGACTTACATCAGATCCTACATACATGCACATTATCAAGAAGGGTTGGTGGGGTTATTGCAGCAAGCCAGCTTTGACTCTTGGCTAAGCTATCCTACGAGACACCAACTTGAAATGGTTTTGCGCACACGAGTCCACTACACACCAGTTCAATACACCACCGAGGATCCACCTCCGTCATCCTACGGAAGAGCCATCCTCGGCACTCACGCTTATCTTGGGATTTTTAGTAGTATCCATTTACTTGTCTATGAACTGTATAGGCAACCAAGTAGTCCGTTACCGCGGACGCGGCTATTCGAATAGATCATGTTAACCCTGCAGGGGTGTACTTCTTCATACATGTTTCCACCACTTAGCGTCTGCACACGACATGTGCTCGGCAGACTTCAAGCGAAAGCCGACGTGGGTGTAGACCACGACCTACCTAAACACCTAAGTCTCTAGTCCAGGTTTATCGCCTATTCAGGTTCCATCCGCAGGGAGTCCGGCCGGGGTTCCACATACGGCCCCGAACGATGTGTACAGGGTTCCGAGACACCTAACGGGTGCCCGGTATTCCCGGCCACGTACCTACCGCATCACAGCCCACCCCGCGGGTCAGCGCTGCCCACGGCCTCCAGTAAGCTACAAACACCAGAAACTACTTGCAACTCCTGGACAGAGGACTAGGGTGAATAAGAAGTCGAGCGGGGTCATATTTTAGGGCCCAATGCATGGTAGTAGCTGAATCTTAAATCACACATACAGATCTCAGTGCTTAAGGTCGGTTTCAATGAAACAACCCACCATGTACTCCTACATGGCCTTTCATCGATACCTTTACCAAATCGTGTTCACCACATCACTCTCATTACCGGCATGATCATTTCACTCTAGCCCATCACCCAGATGAACCAGACCTGACACGACTCTAAGCATAGCAGGCATAGCAAGGTAGGAACAACACAAACATATGGCTCAATCAACTCCTACACATGCTAGTGGGTTTCATCTAGTTACTGTGGCAATGACAGGTCATGCAGAGGAAATGGGTTCAACTACCGTAGCACACAACAGTTTGAAATGCGTTGTCTTAATGCAGTAAAAGAGAGCAGAAGTGAGAACATGGGATTGTATCGATATGATCAAATGGTTGGTTGCTTGCCTGATGGGTCAATGCACTGATATTGTTCTTCACTAGGGTAATCGTGGTACTCCTCGGAGGCAGAACCTGCCGCAAAGAGCACCGATACACAACATCACCAAACAATATGCAACAATATGATGCATGCATGAGACATGGCAAACATGAGTGTATTGGGCTAGTGCAACTAAAACCAGATGGGTTTGAACCATTTTGAATCAAAGATTCAAGTTTCAAACTCATACATGGCCCTTATAAGTGCTTTATCTAGTTCTGCTCTAAACATCAGGTTAGCTTGCTTAAACATGCATGAAACCAGTACAGATGGATAGATTGGATTTTTCTGATCATTTTTCATATATAAAACTTTGCATTTGGAGTTACAGATTAATTTCTATGATTTTTTAAAGTTTGGGGTATTTTCTGAAATTTCCTGTGTAATAATAATTCCAGTAAATAACTTACTGCGTCAGCATTACGTCAGGATGACGTCAGCGGTCAACGGAACAGTCCAGGTCAACCCTGACTAGTGGGTCCCGTGTGTCAGTGTAATTAGTTAAACTAGATATCAATTAAAACTAATCCTGATTGGTTAACAGGGCTGGGCCCCACCTGTCATTGACCCAGGGGGGTCAACTAGGCCCACCCGTGGTCAAACGAGGGGTCAGCGGGGTCAACTCACCGGCGTTTAGCCGCCGGCGAGGCCGAACGCGGCGGCGAGGTGCTTTTGTGTGTTCCGGCGACTAAATGAGCGGCGGAGGGCATCTACGGGTAGCTGGGAGCAAGCCGCAGCTCTTGGTGGTGGTGGTTGAGCTCGAGGTGGCTGGAAACATCGCCGGCGACGACTTTGGCGGTCGCCGGAGTTCCGGTGAGGTCGAACTCGATGCTAGGGGGCACGGCGGGGCGCGTGGAGTGGTGCTACGGGTTCCTGCGGGTGCGGTGAGTGCATTGGACACGATGGTGTGGCCGGTGGTTGGCCGGAGACACGTCGGCGACGAGCTCGGCGGCGGTGCGTGCGGTGAAGCTTCGTGCGCTTGCTATGGTGCATGAGAACGAGAGAGGAAAGGGGGGAGAGGTAGCTGGGCTCACGGCGATCTCGAGGAACCAGACGGCATGGTCGGGGACGAGCTGGTGCGGCGGCGACGGCGAAGGGGATCTCCGATGACGGCGGAGTCGGCGAGGTCGGTGCAGTGGCTTCGGGGCACGCGAGCGCTCGGGGCTCGACTAGCTCGAAGGAGAGGAGGGCGGCGGAGCTCCTGGACACGGTGGCGCGGCGCGGGGACGACGGAGAGCGCGACTACGGCAACGGTGTGGCTGCGGTGGCGTCGGCCATGGCATGGGAGAGCGAGGAAGAGGAGCTGGGGGTGAATGGGTGTGTCCACGGGGAGCGGGGCTCGACGTGGAGCTCATCCAGGCCAGCAGCGAGGCGAGGGGGTGAAGCAGGACGGCGGGCAGCTGCGTGGCGCGCGCTGGTGTCGCCGTCGAGCACCTGCCTGCCTGCCTGGCGAAGGCAAGCAGCTCACTGGAGCGGCTGCTGGGCTGGGCCGGCAGGTGGGCTGGCTAGGCGGGCTGCCAGGTTAGTTCACTCTCTCTCTCTCTCTCTTATTTATCTTTTTTAATTATTCTATAACTTTGTGGACTTACTAAAAATACCTAAACAACTCCAAAATTCCCCAAACTGTTCATGGCCACTAATTGGAATATATACAGCATGGAACATTTTAGTTTGGAATTATTTAAGCATTTATAATAATTTATATAATTTAAATGCCCAAACTCAAATACTTATGATTTAATTCAAAAACCTTAAGATGACCTAGAAAATTGAGCACCACTTTTGACAGAGGTTCTGAACCAAGACAAAAATGATGGACATTTTAGAAAGGTATTTCAGGTTCATTGAAAATATTTTTAGTAAACCCTAGTTGGTTTCAGAGGGGGCTGGGGGTTCTGTCATCCCCATTTCAAGTTTCTGTTGAGAAAAATAGACATGATGCAACACTCTAATGCATGAACTAGCTAGGGTGTGACAACTATCGTCATATACAAAGCTTCATGGAACTATCACAGGTAGTGCACAAGTACTGCGCAATGGAAAGCACATGGAAGGCCCAGAAAACTCAACTGGAGCCCGTTGCCTTCAAGCAGTGTGCGGCCCGGACTAAATGAATGCACCCTAGCGGCGCATCCGATCATTAGTCTGTCGGCAGAAAGAATAAATCCTTTACGAGACATAGGTCTGTTCTTGACGAACTCCTTGACAAGCCATGTCTGATACATGTGACGTCGAGCACAGACCCAACCCATAGCCTTCAAGCACGTTGGGTACTCCAACAGGTAGCAAAGAGTGGAGAGGCCATCCTCGCCACCATTACTCCAGAGAAATACTCCCTGGAGACGAACGATTTTAACGTGCTCATGGTCTTTGAGACCTTTTCTTCGAATAACCGGCGAAAAAGGGCACTCCGCGACCTCGCCGAAGTCCACCAAGTTATCACACTGAGCCCATGGAATGATGCGGCAATAACCTTCAACGCCAAAGACGAACCAAAGGCTCGGTCAGTCCGGGCACCCGCCGCCCTAGTCCTAAACCCCATTGTGGACGGCTTTCAGATTACCAAAGTGCTCATGGACGGCGGTAGTGGGCTTAATTAACCTCACCTATGAAGATACGCTTGACAAAATGCAGATTGAGAGAAAGGCATGCTGGATCTCTCAATCTTCGCCATGCTCAAAGCGCTCTTCGCCATGCTGGATACCGTCAAAACCAGAGCTCAAAGCGCTCTTCACCATGCTGGATCTCTCGGTCTCTGCATTGCTGGTGGCATCCCCTATGGCCATACCGAATACGGGTGGAGCACCTCACACCCCACCACCAATCGCGATGCAAGGCAACCTCAACGGGCAGTCAAGCCACGGTGTGATGCTTCTCACCCCGAGGGGGGGGAGGGCATCAGCGATTCTTGAGTTGCCAGCGGCAACCCCTATCATGGGTATGACCATTACTCCTTCTATGTTTCCTACTCCACTATCATCTCAAGTGCTAGACACCCTCAATCAGCCGCCATCCATGGCGTTCCCAATTATCACATGGAAAAACCAACAACTCCTGACGATGCTTTGTGAGCAGTACTTTTAGATGTTCTTCGTGCATAAATCATATACTGGGCTTCCATGATGATTGCCTCTAATGGTGACGAGTTGAGGGAGGCAAGGTAGTAGAAGCGGAGGGCGAAAGTCCATCACTAGAATTGTTTCATTTGAACTCTTCTAATGGCTATTTACCCACTTTATGCCTCCTTTGATTAGAATAAATTTTATAGGATTTTTGGAGGACTAGAATTCTAAGGAATTTTTCTACATTTGTCATTTGATTCGTAGGATTGGATCCTATTGTAATTTTTTCTAAGAAATCATTTGTACTACATTTCGTAGAAAATCTAGCATGTCCAACCTCTTTTTATAATTCACTCTATGCCATCAAACACACTCTGCTAACCCTATAACCTATATTTTTCCTATTCTTAAGTTTTGAGAATCCTCCAAATCAAAGAGACCCTAGTTTATTTTTCTTGCCAATGTTAACGGCAACTCCAACCAGCCGACGCGAAACGGATGCAGATTTTGTCTGCTTTTTGTATGTATAGGTCGGTGAGGCGGACGCACATGTCCCTTTGCGTCCCTGCGCTAGTAGGTGCGTCCAACTGGCCGGGCGCATTTCAAACAGTGCATCTAGAAAAACTTAAACTTAAACTTACAAACACATAAAAAAATATTAAACTTGAACTTAATTAAAATATATTACATTAATTCCAAAAGTCCCAGCCGTCCTCGCCGCCGTGCATTAAACTTAAACATAAAAAAACTTAAACTCAAGAAATACTTGGATCTTCTAGTCTCGGCTGTTGTCGCCATCCTAGTCATCGATTTCATCCATGGTGAGGTTGACGAAGGGCGGTGACTACCACAGGTAGGCGGGTGGCACCTGCTGTAGCTCCAGCAGTGCCT
The DNA here is from genome assembly GCF_018294505.1 of Triticum aestivum. Lineage (NCBI taxonomy): Eukaryota > Viridiplantae > Streptophyta > Magnoliopsida > Poales > Poaceae > Triticum > Triticum aestivum. The sequence continues at coordinate 71,450,852 of NC_057804.1, forward strand.
GACACGACGGGGACGATGACCACGTTGATGTAGGGCCGCTACCGCGGCGTAGCGGTCGGCGAGATTGAGAAGCTGGCCGTGTCCCTCCTCGGCGCTGACGAGCCAGGTGACAACCCGGCCTCCCGGTCGTACTTCCACACCATTGCGGCCGGCGGGCGGCGGCGCTGGCTAGGGTTTGTCGGGCTTGTGGGGAGTAGACAGAGAAGAAGATGTGTGTGGAAGTGGACTGGCCCCTCTAAACACGCCACTGTCTCCACAGCGGAAGTGCCTGTGCGGCCGACGCACGGGGCCGAAAGCGTTCATGGCATTTAATAGGACCGGAGTGGGTGGTTGGGCGACCGACACGCGGGCCTCATGTGGACACCGAAAGAACACACACACACACACGACGCGTCCGTCTTGTATCAATGTGGACGCAAACCTAGCCCAAATATGCACCGAAAATGTGTTCATACAGATGCCAAGCAGACATCATTTGGAGATGCATCGGACGCGTTGGGCCGTCGTTTCTATTCACTTGTACCAAAGGAAGGTTGGAATTGGCCGAAATAACTCGTGCCAGTCAAATTAGTATTAGCTAGAGAGTGGCGTTTTGGTGACGGGCGTGAACAATAAATCGTAAAAGAATCAGTTTTTTTTTTATGCAAGATGTTCAGATGCGTAATACTCTGTGTCAAATTTAGTGAAGTTTTGGTATGGCAAACATCACTGTTCTTGTCTGAATTTGTCTTTTTTGCCGCGCGGTCGTCGAATGTCCAAAGTTCATCAAATTTTGCACGAACATCACATGCATGGACATCTTGCTTACAAAATGTAGTTCGGAATTATTTGATTTTCTATTTTTAATCTCTGTACTGTTCATTGACCTCGTCTGCGCCGGGGCACCGAAGGGGATTTTCGTATTAGCTAGGCCTGTAATAACCACACCTACCCGAAGTACACTCGAATCCTGGGGAAATGCGGTACAGCCCACACACTGCACCGCACTCTGCAGGCCATTTACGCCGACTGGACATTACGGTGAAGAGGGTGCCGCGTTCGGGGTTGCAAGCAAGTGACCGGTGGGTTGGACTGGATTGATGGCACGCGCGAGAACCGATGAACTTTACCACGCCATGCCGTGGTGGCGTGGTGGCAGGAGCAGAGCTAGCTAGGTAGCCCGTCCCGTCTTCTCGCCGAGCTTTCTTCTCTCCCAATCGTCGGCCAGAGGCAGGAGGGAGCCAAGTGTCCTTCGGCAGAGGCTTCATTTCACCCCTTCTCGTCTTCTCCGCTAAGATCCTATGCTCTCACAGAATCCCGGGGCTCCCGATTCTTTTTCCGCCGCTTGATCTAGCCAAGGTTTCCGTTCGCCGGGATCTCAGCCGGCCCAAGGTAAAGCCTCTCCCGGTCGAACTCACAACTCAGCAGCATTGACATCATCGTTTCGCACGTTTTGGCACTAAACTTCACTGCTAGTGATGCTTGCTTCCTTTGCTACGCATGTCGGGTGAGAAGATGGGCTGCCAAAGATGCAAGCGGAGGGATGAGCTCGACTACTGCAATCTGGATGACCGGGAGAAGCATTTCCTGATGTTTATGGTGGATGGCTGTGGTCGTGAGATGGTAAACCCCCTACTCATGTTCAGCTACAGTTGTTCTTGTTTATTTTCTGTCACCTTCTTGTGTCGAATGGCAAGCAACTAGTAGGTCGATTGCTTGATGCAGCACATACCCACATTCTTCTTCAGACATGCAGACTATGGATTTAATGTTTTCGTGCCAGAATAAGCATATCCCCAAGTTGGATCTGGTCCGTACTACTGTAGATCCAAGTTCCTAAGACTAAGAACACTGCACGTTGAAGTTATGATACTGCAAATAGGGTGTATAGTTACTTTTCAATTTTAGTAGCACGGAATACAAAGGGAAACGAGATCAACAGGGACTAGCCCCTGTGCTAATTTATGTATGGCAAATATTAATTTTGATCAAGATAATATATCTCCTGTGATGCCTTTCTGCTTCACCTGCTGTTCTGCAACATTGTTATTTAGCTAGATCGTATATTTTCAAACAGCTTCATGTGAGGTAATGAAATTAGAGCCTAAGTGGAATGGAGGGGATTCATCCCTAGGGGATTGGGTGACAAGCAGCGATCAACCCAATCCCCTAGTGGATTAGTTCCCCTACAACCAAACAAGGCCTTACCGGGATTTTACTTGGGAGTGAATGAAGATTTATAGTGTTCATTGTGTTTTTTATTTGTGTCAATGTGCCCTTTAATCATGGTCTGGTGGCTAGAACTGGCCTGGAGACTGTCTTCTTTATAGGATCACTCAGTTAATGTTGAACTTGAATTTCCATTTAGCACTGTATTCAGAACATACTACTCTGTGGAAATTATTTTATGGCACCAGAAATGCCTCGTGCGAGTAGGCATTAACATGATAACAGACACTAAATGCCACACTGGTAGATGTACAGAAATTAAGCTAGCTCCTTTCTCCTGGTTTGTTTTCACATCAGATGTCAAATAGTATATTTTGCAATATATTCATACTTTGTATCCTCCTATGGTTTAAACCCTGTTTTCTTCATTGGTTCTTGTTTCTGCAGACCATCCCAGATGATTTTCTGAAACGATTCAGGGGTGAGATCCCAAAAGAGATCAAGCTAGAAACACGAAATGGTCATATTTACACTGTTGGAGTTGCCAAGTATCCAGATAAACTAGTCCTTAGAGCAGGATGGGAGACCTTCGTCGAAACCTATGATCTACGGATCGACGACTCTGTGGTATTTCGATACAATGGAAATTCGCAGTTCAATGTCATAGTGTTTGATCAATTTGGCCGTGAGAAAGCATCGTCCGTTGTTGTAGACAGTGCTCCTCTGTATCCTTATGTGCAGGAAAGGCAAAGAGGTGCTCCTGAAACTCATGGTCATTCTCAGCCCCATGAAATGCAATCTCCTACTGAAAATATGAATATTTCTCAAGGGCATCCTCAGCTCATGCGTGTGCAGCCGCATACTGATAACATGAGCCGTTCTCAAGGGCATGCTCATCATGTGCAAATGCAACTGCCTATTGACAATATGAGACGTTCTGAAGGGCATCCTCAGCCCATACAAATGCAACCGCCTAGTGCAAATGTGGACCATTTTGTTGATGATAGTCAGCACATGCAAATGCAGCCACCTAGTGCAAATGTGGACCATTTTGTTGATCATAGTCAGCACATGCAAATGCAGCCACCTACTGAGACTCTGAATCGTTCTAATTGCCATCCTCAGTCCCGGCAAATGCAGCTGACATGTGCTGAGAGACAGTCAAATCTTCAGAGGAATAAATTAAATCAGGGCAACAAGAGCGTGGCGAGTTCTTCAGGCACTCCCTCTCAGCCTCTAGTCCTTCATACAATTTGTGATTATAGAGATATAACTCCTTCTAAATCACAACTGCTGTTGTCATCTTTAATTGATATATTATTCAGTAATTGATCTCCTTTTGTGCACAGGTGGTTCTTTGTGCTCAGAAGATGGTACTAATTTATGTGATACATCTAGATACACGCTTGGGTGGAACACCCGTCTAGATCCAGTGCAGAAGGAGAAAGTTGACCAGGAGATCCAACATATCTCATCTGACAATCCAATCTTTGTGGCCATGATGAGCAAGTGCAATGTTACAGGAACTTTCACCCTAGTGAGTGTCGAATTTGCTGTTGAATACGCATTCTGCTAGAGTCTGCAGCAAGCCGTTTAAACTAAGATTTCTATTGAAAACAGTATTTTGCATATTTTAAATTGTTAAACCCGCCATGACTAAACTTACAAACCATATACTGTTTACTATGATAATGATCTTGGATTGAAATGTTATTCTGTTCTGCAGTTTGCTTGAATGCCATTATCTAACAATTTTACCCAAATCTGTAATTAGAGTGTGCCCAAAGAATATGTCAAGCGACATGTGGGAGATACGGAGCGCAACATATGTCTTCAGCGCCTTGGCAAGGGGTGGGAAGTGCAGTTTGGTGGTAGGCCTGAAGAGAAAAGGATTATATCTGGCTGGCGGAGGTTTGTAAAGGACAATGATGTTGAGATGGGTGATATCTGCATTTTTGAATTGTTGAAGAAATGTAAGATGTGCACGATGGAAGTCCATATCATCCATACAAAGGATATTGATACGCCTTCCAAAATTTGTCAGCAAAGGCACAGAGAGGTTGTTAAAATTATGGAACATTCTCATTCTCTCCCCCAGCTTAAGGAAATGCAACTGCATAATGAAACAGTGGAAGATACTATCGTTCATCCCGAGCCTGTGCAAATACAACTACCTTCGTTGGAAAGACGGATACAACTTCAAAGGGACAAGTCTAGTCAGGGCAGCAAGAGTACGATAATTCCTACTGCTAAGTCATCTGGTGGCAATTCATGCTACCAGATGGTACTGAGATACACTTTGTTTTGTTTTACAGATATATTAAGTATGTAATTGTTATCATTTTTTTGTGGTTTGTGCAGGAGATTCCTTGTCATCGGAAGATATTGATCATGAAGAAGGTGCTTTGTCTGATTGCATCCTTGCACGTTTTACGCGCCTTACTACAGATCAGAAGAAGGCAGTGAAAGAGAAGGTTCAATTTATTGATTCTGAAACTCCCATCTTTGTTGCCATGATGCAACAAACCAATGTTACTGGAAGATACACTCTAGTGAGTTCCAAACTTTATTCTTTAATGCTTGTTCCACTAGTGATATTGATCATGTATTTGTCTATCATGTGTTCTTTCTTGGATCATAAAGCTATTTAGAGTGCTTTATAATTATAACCTGGTCATGTGAGTTTACATATTTTTCCTAGGATTAGTGAAGGATTTAGGAAGTTTAGAGTGATTTCAATTCCTAATTTGCTTGAATAACATCATCTAACATTCCTTATCTATTTTGAATCTGTAACTAGAGCATCTCTAAGAAATATATCAACAAGTATTTGGGAGATGAGGTGCAGAGCATCTGTCTTGAGCGACTTGGCGAGAGGTGTCAAGTGTGGTTTGGACGCAAGCCTCAGGATAAAAGGATTGTAGGCGGATGGACAAAGTTTGTGAAAGCCAATGAGGTGGAGGTGGGTGATATCTGCCTCTTCGAGCTGCTGAAGCATCGGAAATTGTGCGCCATGAAAGTTCATATCATCCGCGCGAAGGACTTCAGTTGATCAAAATGCCATTGTCTGATTTATCTTGAGGTGGTGTGTAGTCCCTTTTGTGCTGTTAGGATGTAGTACTACCTCCCGTAACAAAATACTTGTCGTGATTTTAGTTCAAATTTGAAGTAACACCACAACAAGTATTTTGGAACGGATGGAGTAGTAGGTTACTCTGTTTATGCCTATCTGTCCTTGTTATTTTGCTACCATGGACACATGTTGGGGAACATGTGAGTACTATATTTTATTATATATCTTCCTTCGAAACAAATGTTTTATCCTTCTGTGCATACTCTGCTAGTGCTACGTGGCATTTGTTATGTTATTTTCTTTCCAAGAACTAGTAAGTTTTTTGTTTTGTTTTGAGAACTAGGTTTTTGTTTTTGAGAACTAGGTAGTGCATTTGTTATCTGGGGTGATCGCATACCATCACAGGCCCTTGGCCCAAGCCCACAAGAGGTGCCACTAGAGCTATTTAGGAGCAGGCAGCAGCCTCTGCCTAGTTGTGTAACCATGTTTGGTTTGCTGTTTCCTTTTAAAGATTAGATTATATAATATTTCCATTTTGTTAGGTTTCATTTTGGAGTTGTTTATTTTTCTTTTTGTGTCGTCTTTTACATAAGGTTAGTGGCTATCTGGTGGAGTTATTGTCATGAGGCATGCACCCTCGGGTTTTCTTTTCACTTTATTTCCCGGTTGATGTTGCCCGGTTGCTGGATTTTGCCGTCCTAATAATATATGGTTGTGTGCATTGAGGCCGGGAGTTATCCTCCTTTTCAAAAAAAAAGGTTTCATCTAATAAGAGTCTTGTACATTTCCTCTAAAAAGAGTCTTGTAGATAGCTATATGATGCCACCCCTAGACCCTAATTCATTATCAACCAAGCAACAATGTATCTCTTCCCTGACTATTCTCCTACCCTGAGGATCGATTCCCTGACTATTCTCCTACCCTGAGGATTGATTCACCATCTATTCTCCTACCCTGAGAATCGACACCCCTGAGTGCCATGGCTACAAACTCCAATCGATGATTGATAGATCTGCGAGACGGGGCGACAGGACCATAGATCATGGACCATTGATCGTCACCGCGGACCATTGATCGTCACCGCGAGCTCCCAAGACACTAACGGGTTTGGATATGCAATCTGAGTAGGCATCTGGCCTTTTCACACTAACCACCACACGGGAATAAGTATGGGCACTCGACGTCGTACGATTCTCCGAAAGCTCTTTGGACGTCAGCGATTGAGTGGCGCGTGCCCGGTTGGACGAGAACCACCTGCGCTTATATTAGGGGGTGGGTCTGCTCCTGGCCGCGTACGCAACGCGTAGGAGTGCAAAGAGCGATGGGCCCAAGACCCCCGAGCTCTTAGGATGTAGACCAGCGTGTTGGCCTATCTGTTGAGACTAGGTAGGACTACGGTGTGTCTATCAGCCGAGGTCGGGCATGACCTGGAAAAGTATGTTCGGGCAAAGCTAATCGAGCGTGTTGGGTAAGTTGGCGCACCCCTGCAGGGAAGTTTATCTATTCAGACGTGTCCACATTAACGGACGCTCGGAGTTGTATCCCGATCTATTACAACTAGAACTGGATACTGGAGACACTAAATGGATATGATGGCTCCGGGATCGTTTTCTCGCAGGGAGTCAAGGAAGGATCTCTGAGCGTTGATACTACAACATACTTATTACTTATCTTATGTTGCTCTACTCTCTTCTATTGTTGCAAGATGCTAGTCTTCGATGGGCTAGGCCTTCCCTCTATTCTGACATTTCTGCAGTCTAGTTAAAAAATATAGCCCCATTTCTTTGATACGATGCATACTTAGCATAGATCAGATGTAAGTCTTGCGAGTACTTTGGATGAGTACTCACAGTTGCTTTGCTACCTCTTTTCCCCTCTACCTGATTACTGCTATCAGGTGACGGAATCTAGGAGCCAATTGATCCCATGGGCGACTACTACTACCACAATGGAGCCTACTACTATGTGGAGACCGTCGATGACCAGGAGTAGTTAGGAGGCTCCCAGGCAGGAGGCCTACGCCTTTTCAATCCATGTTGTCGTTGTTTTGCTAGCCTTCTTAAGGCAGACTTGTTTACTTATGTCGGTACTCATATATTATTGCTTTCGTTGACTCTTGTGTATTCGATCCCTCGAGGCCCCTGGCTTGTGATATAAAGTTTGTATTATTTTAATTTGTGCCTAGAGTTGTGTTGGGATATCTTCCCGTGAGTCTCTGATCTTGACCGTGCGCATTTGTGTATATGATTAGTGCATGATTAAGTCGGAGAATCGCATGCTTGCACACACAGATCGGTAAAATAGGTGAGGCATACTGTCAACGATGTGGTTGTTAAAACTAAAACATGTGATATCCTCATTGAGGCCCTGCAGGAAACCTTTAAGAATCTGCGTGCCTTCAACATCAAGTTGAATCCGAACACGTGTGTCTTCGGCGTACCGGCCGACAAGCTATTGGGGTTCATCGTCTCCTGAAGCAGAATTGAAGCTAATCCAGACTAGATTAAGACGCTCTTGAAGCTCGATGTTCCGACCAAGTTGTAGTAAATCCAAAGGCTGGGCAAATGTGTTTCTTCCATGAGCCGGTTTATCTTGAGGCTCGGGAAAAAGGCACCCCCTTATATTGGCTGCTGAGGAAGACAAACAAGTTTGTCTAGACCGACAAGGTGGGAGCAACCTTGGAGGAAATAAAGACATTGCTGGCTACCAACCCTATCCTTCCAATACCCTAGATTGGCGAGTCAATGATATTATACATCTCGGCCACTTATCAAGTGACTAGTGTTGTCCTGGTGCTTTACCGCGGGGAGGAAGATCATGCTATTGTTCGATCATAACTAGGTCGTGCAAGACGAGGTACCCTCATTGCCAGAAGATCGCTTAGGCGACATTCATGGCATCTCAAAAGTTCTGGCACTATTTTCAAGAATGCTCCATTACAGTTGAAATGAGGTTTCTGTGTCAGATATCATCAACAATAGGGACGCCACAGGCCGGATCGTGAAGTGGACAATTGAGCTGCTACCTTTTGAGATTCTGTACCAGCCTTGCCGGACCATAAAGTCACATGTCCTGACTAACATAGTGGACGAAAACCCAGCAACCAGAACAACCCATTGATTATACGCATTGCATACTCGATCTAATAATGTTGCCGAGTATGAAGCCCTCCTACACGGTCTTTGCATCACTACTAGGAAAAGGGCTATAGATGATATGGTCACTAATGGCGCACCAGACATGTGGTGCACCACTACTATATAGCAATGGCGCATCATGTGTTGGTGTGCCATTAGTGTGAAAGACACTAATGGCGCACCAGACCCATGGTGCACCACTAGTAACAATTTTTTTTCCAAAAATACTAATGGCGCATCAGGGCACAATGCGCCATTACTAGGTTTAACTAGTAATGGCGCACCAGCCACACAGTGCGCCACTGCTATTTTTTTTTGCAAAACTACTAATGGCGCACCACCAGCTGGTGCGCCATTAGTAACCAGGGACCAGCTAGATATTTTGGACAACCACACCTACACACTCACTTTCCCCACTTCATTCTCTCCACCTCCTCCTCCAAGCTTGTCTCGGCTGCCTCCTCCTCCTCACCTCATTTGCACCATAGATTCATCCAAATTAAGTGGTTAAATTACCTTTTTTTGATAGGTAAGTAAGGGGAAAGCTATCTTTATGTTGTAGATCTACTTTTTTTTCTCCCTCCAACAACGCGCACATGCACTTTTTATGGCCTAGCTAGATCTATGTATGTTTGTGGTATTGCATATGTTTGTGGTGTTGCATATATGTTTGTGTTTGCAGGTACCGGTATTTGAAATGTGATAGTTGCCAATATTTTGCCGGAATGTTGATTCATTTCCGTTTCAGCAAGAATTTTGGCACTATGCATTCTTTTTGGTCCTATTTTTAGGCAAAGTCATGCCAAATTTTTTATTGGTTTTAAAATATCGTTTTGCTCTACCCCGCAGGCGACCATGGTCTGCACGATGACCGAAGGCATCGTGAATAGGTTTTTGAGCTCCGCGAAGGCCGAGATGCTTCAAAAGAATGAGACGGAGATAAGATGTCAATGTCGAAGATGCAAGCTGAGGAGCCTTGTGGACCCGAATTCCGTACAGGTGCGGGACCACCTGCTCTTGCGTGGTTTCATGGATGGCTATCGGTGGCAAGGTGATGAAGATGATTATGAAGTCGTCCATGGGGGCCGGGCAAGAAATGAGGAAGGGCAACAAGACAACCGCGGTGAGGGCGGGCGAGAAGACGAAGAATCTCCAAGACATGATCACGAAGTAGATGCAGTACACAGTCATCATGTAGAAGATGTCGGACATGATGTTGAGGAAGATGTCGGAGCAAACGAAGGACATGATCATGAAGATGAAGATGCCGGAGCAGACGACGATGGACCATCGATGGGCTATGTCGATGTCAAAACCGGCGGATCTCGGGTAGGGGGTCCCGAACTATGCGTCTAGGCGGATGGTAACAGGAGACAAGGGACACGATGTTTTTACCCAGGTTTGGGCCCTCTCGATGGAGGTAAAACCCTACTCCTGCTTGATTAATATTGATGATATGGGTAGTACAAGAGTAGATCTACCACGAGAGCGGAGTGGCTAAACCCTAGAAGCTAGCCTATGGTATGATTATTGTTCATCCTATGGACTAAAACTCTCTGGTTTATATAGACACCGGAGAGGGCTAGGGTTACACAGAGTCGGTTACAATGGGAGGAGATCTTCATATCGTATCGCCAAGCTTGCCTTCCACGCCAAGGAAAGTTCCATCCGGACACGGGACGGGGTCTTCAATCTTGTATCTTCATAGTCCGAGAGTCTGGCCAAAGGTCTTAGTCCGGCCATCCGGACACCCCCTAATCCGGGACTCCCTCAGTAGCCCCCGAACCAGGCTTCAATGACGACGAGTCCGGCGCGCAAGTTGTCTTCGGCATTGCAAGGCGGGTTCTCCTTCAAATTCCCTGTACCCGTCGAATAGTGTCCGACTTCTAGTGTGTGCTGTCCTCCTCGGCTTCTGTGCCCCATAATGACCATCTTCCATGCGTCAAACGAATGCGAAAAGCCAGGGGATTTTCTTTTCACTTACCCCCCAGTTGCGTTAATGAGCCGCCCATAAAAGAGACGGGGATTTAGATCCAACTCGCACCATCTTCCCTCCGCGAGTCTTCATCAGAGCGCCTCTGACAGAGATCCATTCCATCATGGCCGGTCGGTGCCGCTCCTCCTCTCGCCCCTCCAGCCCTCGGCCCGGAGATTGGGGGCGGTGTTCCGTCTCGCATAGCGAGTTAGTAGTGCTTCAGTCCAAGGGGCTTCTCCCCCCAGCATATATGGTCCCAGTTCGAGCCGGGATTGCTGCCTATAGTGGCGGAGAGCAGGCGGAGGGCGTCCCCAATCCCTCTCAAGGAGAGCGGGTATGCTTAGTCCCTTATTTGATGAGAGGACTAGGATTTCCAATTCATCCGTTTCTCCGAGGGTTGCTGGAGTTCTACGGCCTCCAGCTACACAACCTCACGCTCGCCTCCATTCTGCACATCGCGGGCTTCGTGGCCCTCTGCGAGCTGTTCTTGGGTGTTGAGGCCCATTTCACGATGTGGAAGAGGTTGTTTTGCCTTGTGCCCCGTTCTCAGGAGGGGTCTATTTATCAGGTGGGCGGAGCCGAACTATGGCGCATCGCCGGGACCGGATATCTATCCGGTACCCCAAAGAGGGCGTCCGAAGACTGGCCCTCGGAGTGGTTTTATATAGATGACGTCGCCCTGCCGGACCCTATACGGATCGGCCTCCCCGAGTTCAATAATGCCCCGTTGAAGAAGCGCCTGAGTTGGCGCCCGCGGAACCCTCAGAGGGAAGCTGACGGGGACGTCCTGTACCTGATGAGCCGGATAAGGTTGTTGGCTCATTCCGGACTGACCATGATCAAGGTCATGGCCATATGCATTACGCGAGGGGTGCAGCCGCTTCAATACAGAGGCCACCCCATGTGGGATTTTGACGGGGAGGATGACGCTACCCAGTGCGGTCGCAAGGGGCCAGATTCGGCCACCACTTTAACGAGAATCTTATCCGCTTTGTACAAGGGAGAAGAAGAAGAATTCCTCCGTGTCAACCCGGAGGGCGGATTCTCCATGTACAATCCACCTAGTTGGGTGAGCGGACACTTTCACTTGCCTATCCGCTTTGAAATTCCTGTAGTTGAGTACTTAGTCTAGTAATGTTTAAACGCAGGAGCTGCACCAGGCTATGAAGGAAATAAACAGCCCTGCTCCACAACCCGAGGACCCGGAACGGTCCCTCGATCCGGACTCCCAAGAAGATCCAGACTTATGTGTGGAGTTAATTGATGGAGTATTTCATCAATTGAGAAACGACAACTCCTTAGTGGCCATCACGGCCGACTATCCCGGACTACTTCCAGCCTCAAAGGTAACTAAGACCGAAGTCCCAGTATTCTCATGCTTTATCTTGCATGCCGTAAACTAATAGCATTTCGCAGGGTAAATCCTTGAGGCGGAAGGCCGAGCCCACGGTGGGCAGCCAACAAGGGCCGCTGAAGCCAGGCGGGCCAAAAAGAAGTGTGGACCAGATCGAGATTCCGGCGCAACAGTACGGCATGCGAATTTAACGCCTAGGGTTTATGCCCTTGAGTCTTACTAATGCTCATGATTTTCTTAGAAAGAAGAGAGCCCGCCGGACTATGTCCGCCGGCCAAGGTTCAAGGCTGGGTCCGGAAGCGGAGACGGACACGGGGCGCGCCTCGGGCGCTCCTCCGACAGAGGATGTCGGCGGGCTATCTGCCACCAATTCAGAGGTGGAGAGCGCCCTGAACCACAGGCGTCGCCGGACTGTTCTTCGTGACGCGTGTTTTTCCCCAGAGGCGTTGGACGCCTTTAATACAGGAGATGCGTATCTCCGTGCTGCTCAAAATGGTCTAGCCAGAGTCACGGAGCAGTATGTAAAAGACATATAGGTGAGTAGAATTGAAGGTTATATATGTCAGTAGCCCCCGAGACTTGAAACAGTGAAGATAACTGTTTGAAGTATCATGTGCTATGCAGTGTCTTACAAAGAAGAATACGCAACTGTCCCAGGAGCTTGAAGAGTGCAAGGCCCAGCTTGAGGCCGCACTGGCCACTTCAGAAAATGCCAAGGGGATGCCCGCAGGTAATATATGCTTCGAAAGATAATTTCGTTTTGAAATGCGGCAGGTGTGCAACCCTGACGATAATAATGCAGATGGAGCCGGAGTAAATTCGGACAAGCAACAACTCCTACGCCAACTAAAGGCTGGCGAGAGCGTGCTAACGAGGGTGAGGCAAGAGAACAACAAGCTTCAAGACGCCAATACCCAGCTGGGCGACGAACTGAAAGATGTTCGTATTCAGCTGTCTTCTGCCGTGAAGGAGAATCGGCGACTTCGACGCGGCATTTTTAGTAAGTGCTTGAATGAATCTTCGAAAAAAGAATTCAGCGAGGAAGTTGATTGACAGAGCTATGTCTGTAGGTCTGCTGACAGGTCGTCTTGCAGAGGAAATGCCCGGTTCAACGGGAGACCTTCTTCCCGAGCTGTGCAACTACGCGAATGAGTTTGGCAGGCAATGCAAAGCGTCATACAGGCTATGTGGCCGTCCCTCTCTGTGCCCGAAGGCCTTGAGGAGCTTACAAAGAAGCTGGCGGGAGTGCGAAAGCGCTTCCGATTGTGGAAGATATCGGCTTGCCGTCAAGGTGCCAGGGAGGCCTGGGCCATGGTGAAGACTCGGTACACGAAGGCTGACCCAAACCACATGGCCGAGGTCGGCCCTATAGGTCCGGACGGAAAGGAGATCCCAGTCAGCTTAGCATATGGCCAGGTGGAGCTGGCTGCAAAGTATTCCCAATAGGACTGTAAATTAGACCGCCTGTTGGATGGTATTGAAGAAGAATATGCCGAGTTGGATTGACTCTGTAATTTAAAATGACATAAAAAATGCCTTCTAGCCGGATTGTAGATCATTTGTCATTGCGGACCTTTTCGCTTCGACCTCTGGACCCTATAGTCCGGAGTGTGTCCGAATACCCTCTCGATTATGTAAGAACCGGGGCATGCATGGAGACAAGGCGTAGGGGTCATAAGTGTTTTAGCAGACAAGTGCCCAACTAGTTATGTTATATTACATGGTTAGTAAGAAACATTTTCCAGGGAGAATAGTTCCGTTAGGGGTTCCTTTCCCTGGGAGGCATGCCCTAAAGTGCATGTCCGAACTACCAGAAAGAGCAGAAAAGCATCTGGGGGCAGATGAATAAATACGAAAGATCATCTTTTAGTTCACCGACCGAATATTCCCTTAAGAACGCTAGCTTTAGGCTTCACCCAGTCTGAGGTACACATCCGGCTGACCCGGCAGTAACAATCACAGAGGTGCTCCCTTTACCACCTAGCCGAACGAACGGGAACGTAGGGGTAAGCACAGGAGCCAGGCAACCCAGCTTGGCCAAAACTTAAGTCAGATCGATGCATATAATGGTGTATAAAAGGTTCATGCGGAAGTGTCACACATGTTTTGGGCATGAGGCTCGTTTTATATAAACTTCTTGGTAAAGAAGCCCCCAGGTATTATGAGCGCGGGTAGCGCGTCGGGTATGTGCGAACAATGCACAGGCAAGCCCCTAAGGGCTTGGGAGAAGGAAAAGGGTAGGGAGAAGGAACAAAATCCCGGACAGCCAATAAAAAATAAAAATAAAAATAAAACAAAGGGACAGAGGAAGGAAACGAACACGGAGTCCGGCGCTAGGCGTAGAATCTTCGTAGGCGTGCTGCGTTCCATGGGTTCGGCTCGAGTCGGTTATCCGATGCGTTTCGCAGACGGTACGCTCCACCGGTTAGTACTTGGTCGATTATGAAGGGGCCCACCCATTTGGGCTTTAATTTATCCTTTTTCTTGTCCGGCAGGCATAGAACTAGTTCGCCAACGTTATAGGTTTCGTACTTCTCTGCTTTGGTATCTTCGAGCCTGCTGTTGATAGAATGCGGAACGAGCTTTTGCCACGTCACGCTCCTCTTCCAATGCGTCCAAGCTGTCCTGCCGATCGAGCTCGGCTTCTCTTTCTTCGTACATGCGCACTCGAGGTGAGTCATGGATAATGTCGCATGGCAGTACTGCCTCTGCGCCGTATACCATAAAAAATGGTGTGAATCCGGTAGTGTGATTCGGCATGGTCCGCAGCCCCCAGAGTACGGAGTCAAGCTCCTCTACCCAGTGCGTGTTAGATTCCTTGAGGGATTGCACTAGTCTGGGTTTGATGCCGCTCATAATGAGACCGTTGGCCCGTTCGACTTGACCGTTAGTTTGAGGGTGATAGACTGAAGCGTAGTCGAGCTTGATGCCCATGTTTTTGCACCAAAGTTTGACTTCATCGGCCGTGAAGTTTGTGCCGTTGTCGGTTATGATGCTGTGGGGGACACCGTAACGGTGTACGACCCCGGATATGAAGTCTATCATTGGTCCGGATTCGGCCGTCTTTACAGGCTTGGCTTCTATCCATTTGGTGAATTTGTCCACCATGACCAGTAGATATTTTTGCTTGTGGGTTCCTCCTTTAAGGGGTCCGACCATGTCAAGCCCCCAGACCGCAAAAGGCCAGGTAATGGGTATAGTTTGTAGGGCGGTAGGCGGCATGTGGCTTTGGTTGGCGAATAACTGGCAACCAACACGTTGCACTAAGTCCTGAGCGTCTGCCCGGGCCGTTGGCCAATAAAATCCGGTACGGAAGGCCTTGCTTACAAGGGCCTAGGCTGCGGCGTGGTGCCCGCCGAGTCCGGCATGAATTTCAGCCAAAAGGTCTCGCCCTTCCTCTTTGGAGATACACCTTTGAAGGACTCCGGTTGTGCTTTTCTTGTAAAGCTCTCCCTCGTGGACTTTGTAGGCTTTAGATCGCCGCACTATGCAGCGGGCCTCGTTTTGGTCCTCGGGAAGTTCCTGCCTAGTTAGGTAGGCTAGGAATGGTTCTGTCCAAGGGGCAATGACTGCCATTATTGCATGGGCTGACGGCATTGTTTCATTGGCGGAGCCCCCAACTGTGTCAGAATGTTCGGTGAGGGGCAGTGTGGTTGTGTCCGGGCTATTGTTTCCGGATTCTCCTTCCCATGATACGGATGGCTTGAACACCCTCTCTAGGAAGATGTTGGGAGGGACGGCCTCGCGCTTGGCGCCAATGCGTGCCAACACGTCTGCTGCTTGGTTATTTTCCCGGGCTATGTGATGAAATTCGAGCCCCTCAAACCGAGCTGACATCCTTAAGATGGCGTTGCGGTAAGCTGCCATTTTCGGATCCTTGGAGTCGAAGTCTCCATTTTTTTGGGATATTGCGAGGTTTGAATCCCCGCGGATCTCTAGGCGCTGAATGCCCATGGAGACTGCCATCCGGAGACTATGTAAAAGGGCCTCGTATTCGGCTGCGTTGTTGGAATCCGTGTACATTATCTGAAGTACATATTGGACTGTATCTCCGGTTGGGGACGTCAGAACGACGCCAGCCCCCAGGCCAGCCAACATTTTGGAGCCGTCGAAGTGCATGATCTAGTTGGAGTATGCGCCGTACTCTTTAGGGAGTTCGGCTTCAGTCCATTCGGCGATGAAGTCGGCCAAAACCTGCGACTTAATAGCTCGCCTTGGCTTGTAAGTTATGTCGAACGGAAGGAGCTCGATGGCCCATTTGGCAATCCGGCCCATTGTGTCGCGGTTGTTTATAATATCATTAAGGGGTACTTCGGATGCCACTGTTATTGAGCACTCTTGAAAGTACTGTCACAGCTTCCTGGATGCCACGAACACCGCGTACGCTATCTTTTGATAATGCGGGTACCGTGACTTGCATGGAGTTAGTATAGTGGACACGTAGTACACTGGTTTTTGGAGGGGGAACTTGTGTCCGTCTGCTTCTCGTTCGACGACGAGCACCGCGCTTACAACTTGATGGGTTGCCGTGATGTATAATAGCATTGGTTCGCCCGTGTTGGGCGCGGCCAGGACCGGATTTGTTGCCAGTATGACTTTTATTTCTTCGAGTCCGACCGTGGCGGCATCCGTCCACTCGAAGTGTTCGGTGCGCCGCAGGAGGCAATAGAGGGGTAATGCCTTTTCTCCTAAGCGGGAGATAAAGCGGCTTAGTGTCAGGACCCCGACTCAATGCCACATCGATCTAGCATGTAACACCTCATATCACTTTGCGGCCTCACGCACGGTATTCCCACGGGTGTCGCCTTACCTTTGCCCGGGACCGTTTGCGCCTTTTGGCACACGTATATGACAGTGTCGCTAGCATCCATATGATAAGGAGCACGGGCTGACATGGCTAGTCGTAAACCCAAAGCGGCACAGACTTACAGGGACAGGCATCCATGACCCAGCATCGAACGTGTCGGTCATCAGCGAGTGAATCCAGGCTGTAGCACTGGGCTAGCAGGACTCCGGTGAACCGGGCTGTAGCGGGCTAACAGGACTCCGGTATTCACCGCGTGACATTTCCCCGAAGGGACAGACACAGGAACGAAGAAGGACACATGCCGGCCAGCCTAAGTGTTCCGGAGCAGTAGCAAGCTACCATGGCTCGGTGGAAACACTAGGAGACATTTCCCCGTAAGAGAGGCTACTAAAGATAAACAACTAGATGGTCAGATCCCACACATACCAAGCATTTCAATAACATACACACAATATGCTCGATATGTGCAAATACAACATGGCATCACAACATGACTCTATGACTCAAGTAATCTATTCAATAGGCTCCGAGGAGTGAGATATTACAAACATGGGTCTCATGACCCAACATTCAGAGCATACAAATCAAGCACAAGCGGAAGCTATCATGTCTGAGTACAGACATCTATAAATGAAAAAGGCTGAGAAGCCTGACTATCTACCAAATCCTGCCGAGGCACAAGATCGTAGCTGAGGTAACAAGCTAAACGTCGAAGACCACGCGGAAATACTAGTGAGACTGAAGTCTCTCTGCAAAACATAAAATAGGCAAACGTGAGTACAAATGTACCCAGCAAGACTTACATCAGATCTATCTACATATGCATCATTATCAACAAAGGGGTGGTGGGGTTTAACTGCAGCAAGCCAGCTCTGACTCGGTGGCTATCCTAAACTACGACTGCAATGTAACTCTTTGAGGTGGCGCACACGAGTCCACATATTCACCAACCAATACCCCACTATGGATCCGCTCCCGTCTCCCTACGAGAACGCCATCCATAGCACTCACGCTTATCTTGCGTATTTTAGAGTATCCACTTTCACTTGTCTATGAACTGATATAAGCAACCCAGAGGTCCTTTTCCGTGGACACGGCTATTCGAATAGATTAGGTTATCCCTGCAGGGGTGTACTTCTTCACACACGCTCTCACCACTTACCGCCGTTTACACGACATGTACTCGGCAACCTTCAAGCGGAAGCCCAACGTGGGTGTCGGCCACGGCCTACCTAAACACTCAAGTCTCTAGTCCAGGTTTATCGCCTATTCGGGTTCCATCCATGAGGAGATCCGGCCGGAGTTTCGCTCACAGCCCCAAACGATGTGAACAGGGTTCCCGAGACACCAAACGGGCGCCCGGTACACCGTGCCACGTGCCTACCGCATCACAGCCCACCCCTACGGTCAGCGCTGCGCACGGCCTCCAGCATACTACAAACACCAGAAACTACTTGCAACTCCTGGACAGAGGACAAGGGTGATTAAGAAGCCGAGAGGGTCCATTGGTTTCGGGCCCAATGCGTGGTAGTAGCTGAATCATGGATCACAAACACAGAACTCAGTTCCTGAGGACGGCTGCAATGAGACAACCCACCATGTACTCCTACATGGCCTCTCACCGCTACCTTTACCAAATCATGTTCACACACTTAGCTCACACACAGTAGGACAGGTTCACACGCCTCTGATTCATCCCCGATGAATCAGACCTGACTCAACTCTAAGCAATAGCAGGCATGACAAACAAACATGAATGAGTAGGCACATCAGGGCTCAAACAACTCCTACTCATGCTAGTGGGTTTCATCTATTTACTGTGGCAATGACAGGTCATGCAAAGGACAAAGGGGTTCAGCTACCGCAGCAAGTAACAGATGAATCGGTGTTGTCCTAATGCAGTAAAAGAGAGCAGGAGCGAGAGAGTAGGATTGTATCGGAATGAACAAGGGGGTTTTGCTTGCCTGGCACTTCTGAAGATAACATTGAGTCTTCATCAGTGTCAACGATCACAACGTCGGAACATCCTCTACTGGGAGGGAACAGATACCGGCAACAAGGAAGAAATACAATCAATGCAATGCACAATATGATGCATGCTCATGACATGGCAATATGAATGTGTTTTGGGCTAATGCAACTAGCAACAGATTAAATGAAGTTGGTTTGAATACAAGATTCAAATTCAAACTCCATATATGGTTATTTAAATGCCCTTTATTTGATTTGTGCTAAACAGCATCTATAAGTTGTTCTAGCATGCATGAAAATGGTACAGATGGATTCCTTGAATTTTTCTGATAATTTTTCATATATAAATTATTTAATTTGGAGTTACGGTTGAATTTCTATGATTTTTAGAAGTTTTTACAATTTTCTGGAATTTTCTGATTATTTAGAATTAAAATAATTCCAGAAAATGAATTATGGCGTCAGCATGTCATCACCTTGACGTCAGCAGGTCAACAGGGCGCCTCCAGGTCAAACCTGACCAGTGGGGTCCACTGGTCAGTGACCCAGGGCTGTTTAGTGTCAATGGCAGGTGGGGCCGGGTCAAAGGCCACGTCAGCATGGTCAAAGCTGACGTGTGGGGCCACTGTGATTAATCTAAACTAACAGAAGTTTAAGCCGTGGTTAATTAAGGGCGTGGGGCCCAGCTGTCAGTGTCACAAAGCGGTGATTAGTGGCTAATTAAGCCAGCCACGTCACTGGCCACCGGAGTTCGGCCGGCGGCGACCCGGAACGCGGCGGAAGTTCACCGGGGTTGCGCTACGGGCGACGGCTGGACGCGCGAAGGGCACCAGAAGGTAGCCCGTGCCCGTGCGCACCTAGGGGGGCCAACGGGAGGTACGGGGGTGGACGGAGTCCGCCGGAGTGGAGCCCGAGGCGGCGGCCGGAGCTCGGGTGGGTGCGGGGTTAGTGCTGCGGCTTGCAAACAAGCTAGCTGCCACGCTAGCGTTGCTCCACGGGTCGTTGCGAGTGCAACGGACGCACGCGCGGGGCCATTTGGTCACCGGGGCTTCGCCGGCGACGAGTCCGTGCGGCGGAGCGTCTCGGCTCCGGTAGAGGGGGCGGCTAGAGCTCGAAATCGAACTTGGGGTTAGGGGGAAACGGAGCAGGGACTCACGGGGATCGTGCAGGGAGGGTCAGCGAGCTCGGGGGCGCGCCGGAGTGGCCGAATTCGACGGAGAACGGCGCCGGGGCCGAAGCTCAGAGATGATGACGATGGCGGCTGCTCGGGGCCCTTCCGGTCACGTGGCTCGGTGAGGGGGTTGGCGACGAGGTGCAGGAGCTCGGGAGCACGTCGGAGAGGGGAGGGGGTGGCCGTGGTCATGGGTACGGCGACGATGGCGGCGAGCTCCGCTCGGTGGTGTGCGCGAGAGGGAAACAGAAGAGGGAATGGGGTCCAGGGGGAGAGAGGGGAGGTGCAGGGGGCGAGGGCGGCTCCGTGGCGTCGCGAGGGAGTCGGGGAGGCTGCCACGGCGAAGCAGGAGGTGGCCGGCGCTCTTCGGGCGCGCGCCACGCCTCGCCTCTGCCTACTGGCAGAGGAAGAAGAGGACAAGGAGGGAGGTGGGCTGGGCCGGCTGGGGGGGGGGCTGGGCCAGGTAGGCTGCGGTAAGTGGCCCAGGTAAGCTCTGTTCTTTTTATTTTATTTCAGTTTTCTATTTTGCAGGTTTGTTTTGAATTTGGTTTTGAAACCAATTCAATTTATTTTGCTTCTGACAATATTTTTAGGAGCTAAAAGAATTAAAACAATGCTCCACAAAATATTTCAGAATTATTGGACCTATATTTATTTAATAGTAGATATAAATCCAATTCAAATAATTATTGATTTAATTCAAATGCCCAAATTAAATGTTTCTGAGACACCAAAAATATTGGTTTGGATTTTACCTCTTGCCAATATTTCCAGAGGATATCAGGAACATTTTCTTGGACACATTTGAGAAGATTTAATTGTTGGTTATTTTTAGAGGTTTCTAAGGCTTTGAAAATTCCTCAATTCAAATTTCATTTGAATTTAAACATGATGCAGCAAGAGGTCTAGCCTAGTGCATTACCAGAAGCTAGGGATGTGACAACTCACCCCCACTAAACAAGAATCTCGTCTCGAGATTCAAGCGTAGGGTAGGATGAAGGGGAAGCGGAAACTAGTACAATCTTCACGATCCAGGTTGCACTTCAAATGAACGTTGATTTGAACACCATCTTTGCCTTGTCGTCTTGCTCTGAGAAATCCTGCCAACATGGCCTGGAGGGAAGGAGACTCTAGAAGGGTCGATCTTCTCGAAGGTCGAACAACTCAGGATTAACTCACGGAATGAGACATAGAACCATCTCTCGAGTTGAGACACGAGATACACATCCATAGGAATGGAGTGAAGCAGATGACGAAGGTTCACTAGGTAGACCACAATTTCACGCTTAAGAAGGTGGTAAACGATTGTCAACGTAGCGAGGAGTTGAGTTGCCATGATACCATAACGATACACCTTAGGGAAGGTGACTCGTAGAGATATCCCCTTAAGTGGCAAAAAGAATTACTTTTGATTCAAAGATCATTGAAACTCTTTAAACCAGCCTAAGGCAATTCTCGAGCGATCGTTTGGAGGGGGTCAGTAGAATGGCATACTCGGACTTGGATGATGTGGATTACCTTGTTGAAGACAACGCAATGGATGAATTTACTTATCACCGGAAATGGAAGGGACATTGATGGTGCAAGCTGGGAACAAAATGCAAATGCTGGGAACGATTCTGGTAACTGGGGAAGAACCCAACAATAGAGAGTGAATTCACTGTTGGAGTGGTTATAGCATAACCGAGGAAATCTGGGGCAATCCCAGCTAGTGCCGATGATAACACGTAGCGCTTGTGCGTGCTCTCAAGAACTTGAGCATTTCCATATTCATCAAGGTTTTACCAACATCCGTGTCAAGGGTCCGGTAACACAACTTACTACCATGATGAATGGTGATGGAGGATGCAGATGCAAAGGAAGATAACACCTTCTCAGATTACACCTTAGCGAAGCCAAGGAACAAAATCTGGATGATCGACCGAGAGACATTTAGCACTCCGCTTCTAATGTTCTCCTTGATGTGCTAGTGTATCCCATTCATAGATACGGTTTGATAACTAGAACATCAAGTAAAGGTCGGACTTCGGGAACACAACAAATCATAAGGCACAACTAGAGAGTAAATCCTACGAAGTCCTTATGGGAAGGTGGCCAACTTCATCAATCAAGATATTATAATAACAGGTCTTCCGGCTGGGTGTGTTGGCCATGACATCCACTTTATCGGTTATCGCGAGACCAATATTATAGTTCTTGGGAAATGTTCCAAACCATCATATCTGCCTGAGATTCAGATCTGGTTGGTGTCAGGATATTTCAGACTCATCGAGTCTAGGAAGAAAAACGAAAGTTTGCAACACAAATCGACGAGATGACGTTGCGAGATTCTCGGAAGATGAACTACGATAGCAAGCTCCAAAACATGAGCTGGTTCTGCTACAAACATGTGAACACGTTGTCCAAGACAAGCATGACCACAAAGTAGTCTTATAATAAAACACTACCGAGTTCAGGTTGGGAACCATCAGCGAGGATATCGAAGTTCTTTCATAAGTCCGGATTAGCTCTTATGGAGGAACTCCTTCTCCTTGAACAAATCAATCAGTGGCTTGGTGTGCTATGGATACATATAGATTGAAGGTTGCAAGTCTTCAAACCACAGCATTCTTCGCACGTGTGCATGACTGATTTGGAATGATTCCAAAGAAAGCAACATTGACTTTCTCGAATCCACGGCGGCAACTTGCATCAGATGCACATGAATTAAAGGAAGTCACTACCTTCATCCAAACATATGCTTCATGAGCTAGCATGAACAAATGCTTTCAAAAGTTTCCAACACTAGCTTAATGTTCAGCAAAATTATGGAGAAGACAAGGATGTTGTCAATGGGCACAACAACAATTCATCTGGGTTTCCTTTTAAAAGGAATTCCATAGTTAAGTGAACAAGTGATAGCATTGGTCAGACCTAAAAGATATAATGGTGTATGCTCGAGGGATCAACCACGAAATAAGACAACATTACGAGCATCGTTGGTACTGATTTGATTTGACAATAGCCCACACTCAAATCAAAGGATTGATAAGACAATAGGTCCAGCAACTGATCACAAGGACCAATCGATGAAGATATCATCTTTCTTCAACACACACTACACAAGAATATCCCTTTGGATGAACTAAATCGGGCAAGCTTCTATCTTCCAACTCTCCAAGTTGATGCATAGCTTAACCAACTAGCTCAGGGGTATCCAACACGGATTCTTGGAGAAAGGGTGGTTTACAGGATAAACCAACTTGATCACGAGCTTAACATAACAGTCAGGCGACAACCTGGTGATACTTTCGAGAAGATATTCGGAAAATCACGAACCACCGATATGTTACTAAGCTCGAGAACAATCTTGCTTTTCAGAGCAAGATGATATGATCAAATGAGCGAGGACTTGACAAAATCCTAACTCATCAATCAAAGAGTGCACCAGGAAATAAAGACTAGGTAGCACGATCAATCTTAGAATTGTGATTCAATAACCAACATACTAAGAATAAGATTATTGTCCATTAACTACCAAGCAATGGGGTTGCTAGGAGTATTGAGTTCACACATCATGATTCACTTGTCGGCACTCCGGCTGCAACAACACGGAACCGAGGAATGAACAATGATGGCAAGAAGTATCACTGTACCAAGAGTTCATAGGATGGTGTGCAATTCCTATAACAATCCCGATATAAAGATGGTAATACTTCAGGGTAGAACAGGATCAAAGGCTGGATTAGCAATTTGATCTGCGGGGCACAACTTCTTTGACCCAATCCTGGATATGGAAGAGGTACTGGAGTTTGTTTCTCCTAGTCATTCTGCGATAGAATGGCTTGACGGACCACAAGAGTATTAGGCATCGATAAACGAACGCACGCATACTCTTGACTATCAATTGATAGACGAGGGTCAGAATGCAACTAAAGAGATCAACTCAAAGGATCATATAATTTTCTGAGTTGTGGACGCATAGATTAGTATGTCGAACCAAGTTCAACATGTTTCTTCCGGATAACCCATGCAGAAAGGTAGAACTGGCAGAGTCACGATTTATGAATGGAGAACTCCTCAAGAGTACTCTAATTGTGATCTTTTGATCCAATAAACATCTTCCATAAGCGGTTCATAGTATTTGGAAGAAGGAAATACCACGGACCTCGAGGACTATCGCAAAGTTACTAATATCCTGAAGGAACTAGCAAACACTATCAACATGAAGTAAGTAGAGTGAATCTCGGGTTCAAAGCTCAAGGAGTAGAATACCTACTACTAAGTAGCATCACAGGATGCTTTCGAGAATGATGGCCAGAATCATCACACTGGGAACACAAATCATGGCTAAATTACTAGATGATCCCCTAAGACACCTAGGGTCATAATAATATCTCCAACATATATGTCAAGGTAACGGAGTACCTCAACTTACTGATTAGTGTGGTTAATCTGGCCCATGGGAACATTGAAACGGGAAGAAAGGATTTGCAAATGCATCAGACTACTTAGAAACCTGGGATGACTCGGACAGCATAACGGCTGTAAATGCTCAGAAAAGATTTGAGACATTCACAAAAATGGTGGCATAACCACGCAGAAGCACAATATCAAGGTTTCGAGATCAACAATTAACATACGGAAGTAATAGGAACTGAGACGAGGCTTAAGTCCAACAATCTTATAAGTCTACTGATTAGTAACACGTGATCCTGATAGAGAGAAGAGAAAGCCTAGTTCCTTAACCCCGTAGGGAAGATAAGATGACTCAGATCAGAAGGGCATAAGGTATAAGGAATAAAAAGAGCCTTACGTTCCATCCCACAATCAATTCCCTTATATAACTAAAGAATTTCTAGACTCAACTTCGACCAGTTTGGCTTGGTAATCTTACAGGCAGTCAAGCTCTGATACCAACGCTGTCAGGACCCCGACTCAATGCCACATCGATCTAGCATGTAACACCTCATATCACTTTGCGGCCTCACGCACGGTATTCCCACGGGTGTCGCCTTACCTTTGCCCGGGACCGTTTGCGCCTTTTGGCACACGTATATGACAGTGTCGCTAGCATCCATATGATAAGGAGCCCGGGCTGACATGGCTAGTCGTAAACCCAAAGCGGCACAGACTTACAGGGACAGGCATCCATGACCCAGCATCGAACGTGTCGGTCATCAGCGAGTGAATCCAGGCTGTAGCACTGGGCTAGCAGGACTCCGGTGAACCGGGCTGTAGCGGGCTAACAGGACTCCGGTATTCACCGCGTGACATTTCCCTGAAGGGACAGACACAGGAACGACGAAGGACACATGCCGGCCAGCCTAAGTGTTCCGGAGCAGTAGCAAGCTACCATGGCTCGGTGGAAACACTAGGAGACATTTCCCCGTAAGAGAGGCTACTAAAGATAAACAACTAGATGGTCAGATCCCACACATACCAAGCATTTCAATAACATACACACAATATGCTTGATATATGCAAATACAACATGGCATCACAACATGACTCTATGACTCAAGTAATCTATTCAATAGGCTCCGAGGAGCGAGATATTACAAACATGGGTCTCATGACCCAACATTCAGAGCATACAAATCAAGCACAAGCGAAAGCTATCATGTCTGAGTACAGACATCTATAAATGAAAAAGGCTGAGAAGCCTGACTATCTATCAGATCCTGCCGAGGGCACAAGATCGTAGCTGAGGTATCAAGCTAAACGTCGAAGTCCAAGCGGAACTACTAGTGAGACTGAAGTCTCTCTGCAAAAACATAAAATAGGCAAACGTGAGTACAAATGTACCCAGCAAGACTTACATCAGAACTATCTACATATGCATCATTATCAACAAAGGGATGGTGGGGTTTAACTGCAGCAAGCCAGCTTTGACTCGGTGGCTAACCTGAACTATGACTCTCTTTTGAGGTGGCGCACACGAGTCCACATATTCACCATATCAATACACCACTATGGATCCGCTCCCGTCTCCCTACGAGAACGCCATCCATAGCACTCACGCTTATCTTGCGTATTTTAGAGTATCCACTTTCACTTGTCTATGAACTGATATAAGCAACCCAGAAGTCCTTTTCCGCGGACACGGCTATTCGAATAGATCATATTAACCCTGCAGGGGTGTACTTCTTCACACACGCTCTCACCACTTACCGCCGTTTACACGACATGTACTCGGCAACCTTCAAGCGGAAGCCCAACGTGGGTGTCGGCCACGACCTACCTAATCACCTAAGTCTCTAGTCCAGGTTTATCGCCTATTCGGGTTCCATCCATGAGGAGATCTGGCCGGAGTTTCGCTCACAGCCCCAAACGATGTGAACAGGGTTCCCGAGACACCAAACGGGCGCCCGGTACACCGTGCCACGTGCCTACCGCATCACAGCCCACCCCTACGGTCAGCGCTGCCCACGGCCTCCAGCATACTACAAACACCAGAAACTACTTGCAACTCCTGGACAGAGGACAAGGGTGATCAAGAAGCCGAGAGGGTCCATTGGTTTCGGGCCCAATGCGTGGTAGTAGCTGAATCATGGATCACAAACACAGAACTCAGTTCCTGAGGACGGCTACAATGAGACAACCCACCATGTACTCCTACATGGCCTCTCACCGCTACCTTTACCAAATCGTATTCACACACTTAGCTCACACACAGTAGGACATGTTCACACACCTCTGATTCATCCCCGATGAATCAGACCTGACTCAACTCTAAGCAGTAGCAGGCATGACAAACAAGCATGAATGAGTAGGCACATCAGGGCTCAAACAACTCCTACTCATGCTAGTGGGTTTCATCTAATTACTGTGGAATGACAGGTCATGCAGAGGATAAAGGGGTTCAGCTACCGCAGCAAGTAACAAATATGTCGTTGTTGTCCTAATGCAGTAAAAGAGAGCAGGAGCGAGAGAGTAGGATTGTATCGGAATGGACAAGGGGGTTTTGCTTGCCTGGCACTTCTGAAGATAACATTGAGTCTTCATCAGTGTCAACGATCACAACGTCGGAACATCCTCTACTGGGAGGGAACAGATACCGGCAACAAAGAAGAAATACAATCAATGCAATGCACAATATGATGCATGCCCATGATATGGCAATATGAATGTGTTTTGGGCTAATGCAACTAGCAACAGATTAAATGAAGTTGGTTTGAATACAAGATTCAAATTCAAACTCCATATATGGTTATTTAAATGTCCTTTATTTGATTTGTGCTAAACAGCAGCTATAAGTTGTTCTAGCATGATTGAAAATGGTACAGATGGATTCCTTCAATTTTTCTGATAATTTTTCATATATAAATTATTTAATTTGGAGTTACGGTTGAATTTCTATGATTTTTAGAAGTTTTTACAATTTTCTGGAATTTTCTGATTATTTAGAATTAAAATAATTCCAGAAAATGAATTATGGCGTCAGCATGTCATCACCTTGACGTCAGCAGGTCAACAGGGCGCCTCCAGGTCAAACCTGACCAGTGGGGTCCACTGGTCAGTGACCCAGGGCTGTTTAGTGTCAATGGCAGGTGGGGCCGGGTCAAAGGCCACGTCAGCATGGTCAAAGCTGACGTGTGGGGCCACTGTGATTAATCTAAACTAACAGAAGTTTAAGCCGTGGTTAATTAAGGGCGTGGGGCCCAGCTGTCAGTGTCACAAAGCGGTGATTAGTGGCTAATTAAGCCAGCCACGTCACTGGCCACCGGAGTTCGGCCGGCGGCGACCCGGAACGCGGCGGAAGTTCACCGGGGTTGCGCTACGGGCGACGGCTGGACGCGCGAAGGGCACCAGAAGGTAGCCCGTGCCCGTGCGCACCTAGGGGGGCCAACGGGAGGTGCGGGGGTGGACGGAGTCCGCTGGAGTGGAGCCCGAGGCGGCGGCCGGAGCTCGGGTGGGTGCGGGGTTAGTGCTGCGGCTTGCAAACAAGCTAGCTGCCACGCTAGCGTTGCTCCACGGGTCGTTGCGAGTGCAACGGACGCACGCGCGGGGCCATTTGGTCACCGGGGCTTCGCCGGCGACGAGTCCGTGCGGCGGAGCGTCTCGGCTCCGGTAGAGGGGGCGGCTAGAGCTCGAAATCGAACTTGGGGTTAGGGGGAAACGGAGCAGGGACTCACGGGGATCGTGCAGGGAGGGTCAGCGAGCTCGGGGGCGCGCCGGAGTGGCCGAATTCGACGGAGAACGGCGCCGGGGCCGAAGCTCAGAGATGATGACGATGGCGGCTGCTCGGGGCCCTTCCGGTCACGTGGCTCGGTGAGGGGGTTGGCGACGAGGTGCAGGAGCTCGGGAGCACGTCGGAGAGGGGAGGGGGTGGCCGTGGTCATGGGTACGGCGACGATGGCGGCGAGCTCCGCTCGGTGGTGTGCGCGAGAGGGAAACAGAAGAGGGAATGGGGTCCAGGGGGAGAGAGGGGAGGTGCAGGGGGCGAGGGCGGCTCCGTGGCGTCGCGAGGGAGTCGGGGAGGCTGCCACGGCGAAGCAGGAGGTGGCCGGCGCTCTTCGGGCGCGCGCCACGCCTCGCCTCTGCCTACTGGCAGAGGAAGAAGAGGACAAGGAGGGAGGTGGGCTGGGCCGGCTGGGGGGGGGGCTG
This sequence comes from Triticum aestivum, assembly GCF_018294505.1. Lineage (NCBI taxonomy): Eukaryota > Viridiplantae > Streptophyta > Magnoliopsida > Poales > Poaceae > Triticum > Triticum aestivum. Next base: position 71,479,077 of record NC_057804.1, read on the forward strand.
GGCCAGGTAGGCTGCGGTAAGTGGCCCAGGTAAGCTCTGTTCTTTTTATTTTATTTCAGTTTTCTATTTTGCAGGTTTGTTTTGAATTTGGTTTTGAAACCAATTCAATTTATTTTGCTTCTGACAATATTTTTAGGAGCTAAAAGAATTAAAACAATGCTCCACAAAATATTTCAGAATTATTGGACCTATATTTATTTAATAGTAGATATAAATCCAATTCAAATAATTATTGATTTAATTCAAATGCCCAAATTAAATGTTTCTGAGACACCAAAAATATTGGTTTGGATTTTACCTCTTGCCAATATTTCCAGAGGATATCAGGAACATTTTCTTGGACACATTTGAGAAGATTTAATTGTTGGTTATTTTTAGAGGTTTCTAAGGCTTTGAAAATTCCTCAATTCAAATTTCATTTGAATTTAAACATGATGCAGCAAGAGGTCTAGCCTAGTGCATTACCAGAAGCTAGGGATGTGACACTTAGAGCCGCCACACATCCTATCAATTTTTGTATTTGTTTGAGGTCCTTTGGGGTATCCAATTGTGACATAGCTCGGATCTTGGCTGGGTTTGCTTCAATTCCTCTACCGGATACGATGAAGCCTAAGAGCTTTCCGGCTGGTACGCCAAAAACACATTTTTCCGGGTTGAGCTTAATGTCATATGTTCGGAGATTGTTGAACGTGAGCCTCAAGTCGTCTACTAGAGTATCGACGTGTTTTCTTTTGACGACCACGTCATCTACGTATGCTTCAACTGTTTTGCCGATCTGGTTGGCCAGGCATGTCTGAATCATGCGCTGATATGTTGCGTCGGTGTTTTTGAGCCCGAAGGGCATCGTGTTGAAGCAGAATGGGCCGCATGGGGTGACGAATGCCATTGCGGCTTGGTCTGACTCTGCCATCTTGATTTGGTGGTAGCCAGAGTATGCATCGAGGAAACACAATGAGTCATGTCCTGTGGTGGCGTCGATGATTTGATCAATTCGGGGGAGTGGGAAAGGGTCCTTTGGACAGGCCTTATTTAGGTCTTTGAAATCGACACATAGGCGCCAAGATTTGTCCTTCTTTGGTACCATCATCAGGTTTGCTAGCCAGTCCGGATGTTTTATGTCTCTAATGAATCCGGCTTCCAGCAGTTTTGCTAGCTCCTCTCCTATGGCTTGTCTCTTGGGTTCGGAAAAACGCCGTAGAGTCTGCTTGACGGGTTTAAACCCTTTTAGGATGTTCAGGCTGTGCTTAGCCAGCCGGCGTGGGATTGCTGGCATATCTGAGGGGTGCCAGGCGAAAATGTCCCAATTTTCTCGCAAGAAGTCTCTGAGTGCAGCGTCTACATCGGGTTTTTAGTTGTTCCCAGATGGAGGCCGTTTTTGTAGGGTCCGTTGGATGGACTTAGAATTTGACTATTTCGTCCGCTGGTTTGAAAGAGGTGGACTTGGATCTCTTGTCTAGTATCACATCGTCCCTGTCCACCGTGGAGCGCAATGCAGTTAGTTCCTCGGCCTCTAGGGCCTGGGATAATGCCTCCAGGGCCAGTGCGACAGTCTTGTTTTCGGCGCGGAGCGCTATGTCTGGATCACTTGCGAGAGTGATGATTCCGGTGGGTCCAGGCATTTTGAGCTTCATGTACCCGTAATGGGGTATGGCTTGGAAATTGTAAATGCTTCTCGCCCTAGCAGAGCGTGGTATCCGCTGCTGAACGGGGCCACTTGAAACGTGACCTCCTCGGATCTGTAATTATCCGGCATGCCGAACACCACATCCAGTGTGATTTTTCCTGAACAGCACGCTTCCCGGCTTGGAATTATTCCTCTAAAGGTTGTGTTGCTTCGCTCAATGCGGCTCCAGTCAATTTCCATTTTTCGCAGGGTTTCCTCGTAGATGAGGTTGAGTCCACTGTCACCGTCCATGAGTACCTTTGTAAATCGGAAGCCGTCCACTATCAGACTACGGACCAATCCGGCTGGTGCTCGGGCTGTCTGGAATTTAGGTTCGTCACTGGCATTAAAGGTAATAGTTGTGTCACTCCATGGGTTTATTGTTGCTACTTGGTAGACCTCGGCAAGGTTGTGGAGCGTTCGTTTCCTCGCATTGTTTGATGTGAAGGTCTCAAAGACTGTTGACTCCGTATTGGGGAGGTATTCTTTGGGTGCTGGAGTTAGAAGCTCCTTGCCACTTCGGGCCACCTGCCGGAGTATCCAACATGCTCTAAGGCTGTGAGTTGGTGTGGCTTCCCCTGAATTATGAATTTTACAGGGTCCATTGAGCCATCCCTCCAGTACGGTCCCGTACCCTGTAGAGGGTTTTTGTTTTTTGATGTTTGGCTCAGATGCCTGGCGATAATGCGCCCTTTTGTTTTGGACTCGTGTTGTATTCGGGGCCGGATTGTCCCAGAATTTATCTTCGGTTTTCCGAACGCTTTCAGTCGCACAGTACTTTTGTAATATGGATGTCAAGTCGGCGAATCGTGTAATTTCGCGGCGACTTATGGCGTTGAGGATTCCAATGTCCGTGCAGTTGTTACAGAAGAGTGAAATTGCTTCTTTCTCACGGCAGTCCTTTATCCTGTTCATAACCAGGAGGAATCTGGCCCAGTAGTGGTGTACTGTTTCCCCGGGCTCTTGCCGTATTTGGGATAAATCCCGCATAGTTGGGTGGGCGGGTGGATTTAAATCCGGAACCTTGCCCGATGTATGATTCAGGGGCCAAGAGGTTTCCGAATTCGGAAGCTTGCTTTCTTGGACATTATTCAATGAATTAGGCCTGCTGCCTGACTTTAGGTTCAGGGTTTGGGCGACATCCTCCCCTCCGCGGGTGTCCGGCTTGGAGGGATCGGGAATCCGGACACATCTGGTCCTTAGGGCAGGCGAAGACTCGCCGCATTGTTCTTCCACCACTTCGATGTGATGGGTGACCTGGGGAGAGTCGATCTCTCTCTGATCGGGTTTAAGCCCAATCTGGCCGTAATCTGTAGCGACTCCCAGTGCCGCAATGCGATCCAAGAGCTCGTTCAGGGAGAGGAGCTCCATCGGATCTAACTGCTCGGCAAGCTCCGAGCTGATGTGAAGATTGCTTTCGATGGCCCGAGGGGTCATCGTCGGTGCGGCGGCCGAACAGGCGGTCATCAAAAACCTGCCTAGCCGGAGAGTTTGGCCAACAGCCAAAGCTCCTTTAGCAACGGCGCCGTCTTTAAAGATGGGATGCGGCATCCTTCCTGACGGTGACGACACAGAGGAACTCTCAATGAAAGCACCAATGTCGGTGTCAAAACCGGCGGATCTCGGGTAGGGGGTCCCGAACTGTGCGTCTAGGCGGATGGTAACAGGAGACAAGGGACACGATGTTTTTACCCAGGTTCGGGCCCTCTCGATGGATGTAAAACCCTACTCCTGCTTGATTAATATTGATGATATGGGTAGTACAAGAGTAGATCTACCACGAGATCGGAGTGGCTAAACCCTAGAAGCTAGCCTATGGTATGATTGTTGTCCGTCCTCTGGACTAAAACTCTCCGGTTTATATAGACACCGGAGAGGGCTAGGGTTACACAGAGTCGGTTACAATGGGAGGATATCTTCATATCGTATCGCCAAGCTTGCCTTCCACGCCAAGGAAAGTTCCATCCGGACACGGGACGGGGTCTTCAATCTTGTATCTTCATAGTCCGGGAGTCCGGCCAAAGGTCTTAGTCCGGCCATCCGGACATCCCCTAATCCGGGACTCCCTCAGGCTAGGTGCAGGACCCTCATTGTCGGTGTCAAAACCGGCGGATCTCGGGTAGGGGGTCCCGAACTGTGCGTCTAGGCGGATGGTAACAGGAGACAAGGGACACGATGTTTTTACCCAGGTTTGGGCCCTCTCGATGGAGGTAAAACCCTACTCCTGCTTGATTAATATTGATGATATGGGTAGTACAAGAGTAGATCTACCACGAGATCGGAGTGGCTAAACCCTAGAAGCTAGCCTATGGTATGATTCTTGTTCGTCCTATGGACTAAAACTCTCCGGTTTATATAGACACCGGAGAGGGCTAGGGTTACACAGAGTCGGTTACAATGGGAGGAGATCTTCATATCGTATCGCCAAGATTGCCTTCCACGCTAAGGAAAGTCCCATCCGGACACGGGACGGAGTCTTCAATCTTGTATCTTCATAGTCCGGGAGTCCGGCCAAAGGTCTTAGTCCGGCCATCCGGACACCCCCTAATCCGGGACTCCCTCAGTAGCCCCTAAACCAGGCTTCAATGACGACGAGTCCGACGCGCAAGTTGTCTTCGGCATTGCAAGGCGGGTTCCTCCTCCGAATATTCCATAGAAGATGTTGAACACCAAGGTAGTGTCCGGCTCTGCAAAATAAGTTCCACATTCCACCGTAGAGAGAATAATATTTGCATCAATCGGATCTGCTGACGTATTCCGCGGCATGACATCATGCCGCGGCCAGGATTTTGTTCATTTTTTAGTGTCCCACCTCAGCGCGTTTAGCGAGGCGGTTTCCTTGGTATGTCTTGTCAAAGTAGCGATCGTGTCCCCCTATTCCGGGATTCTCATCAATACGGGCGTGGGTAACCCAACTGCGCCATTAACCGTGGTGCTTGGGAGATAAGCGAGTTTTATTAGGCCGGTGGGGGCTCGTAGTTTTGGCCGCCCATATAAGGGGATAAGAATCCGCCCTTTCCATTCACGCCTTCTTCCTCCTTTGCTTATCCGTCCCTGCGCGCTCGAGCTCCAACACCCAAGCCCGCACTTCCTACCTCAACCTTCTCCGATCATGTCCGGAGCGGGAGGTAGATGGATGGCCTCCTCCGTCGCGGAGGGGCAAATCAAAAAGCTGAGGAAGGCCGGATACCTGTCTGACGACATCGTGCACCGGCTTCCAGATGTGGGGCAATTCATCCCCACCCCCAGGCCCCATGAGAGGGTTGTTTTTCTTCCCCATTTCCTCCGCGGACTGGGTTTTCCTCTTCACCCGTTCGTCCGGGGGCTCATGTTCTACTACGGCCTGGAATTCCACGATCTAGCCTCGAACTTCATCCACAATATCTCGGCGTTTATCGTCATGTGCGAGGCCTTCTTCCGCATCCAGCCTCACTTTGGCCTATGGCTGAAGATCTTCAGCGTCAAGCCGAAGGTTGTGAAAGGCCGACAAGCAGAGTGCGGAGGTGCTATGGTGGGCAAGATGGCCAATGTCACTTGGCTCGAGGGCGCCTTCGTGGAAACCATCAAAGGGTGGCAATCGGGGTGGTTCTACATCACCGAGTCGCGTGACCCTAAGTGGGCAGCGGCCCCCGGATTTCGATCCGGCATCCCCACCCGGCTCACATATTGGAAAGAGACGGGCCTGTCGTGGGATAATCCAGAAGAGGTGACCGGACTCCAAACCTGCATCCGAGACCTGGTGACCAAGAAGGTCAAGCTTGTCAACGTAGTTCAGGTCATGCTCTTCCGCCGGATCCTCCCGTGTCAACGACGGGACTTCAATTTGTGGGAGTTCGACCCGGCCCAGCACCAGACTCTATCCCGGCTCTTCGAAACGAAGCACGAGGACGCCTAGAAGGTGCTTTTCAAGAGCTCCGAGGTCTCCCCTCCCGTCACCGAGGATCGCGGATTCTGCGCCAAACGTCAAGCCTCCGAAGTAAGCTTACATTTAGTCCCTTACGGGACACCCGAATTCCATATTGTGACTCTATGTGGGATCTAAACTCCCGTTCCTTTTAACATGACTGGAAGAGGACATCCGGACAGTTTGACTGTCCGGCCCCTTTGCCCGAAGGCCCAGCAGACGCACGCTTGGCGAAGCTACGGGTTCCGGCACCTCATGTGGTGCCGGAGAAGAAGGCCAAGGAGAAGGCCACGAGGACCCGAAAGAGTTCCCGGCGCCCAGTGGTGTCGGATTCATTGCCCGACGACCCCAAAGCACCCTCCACCTCGGAGAATGAGGAGGAGGAAGAGGAAGAAGAAGAAGAAGCCTCTCCCCCTCCCGCGAGGGGAGGAAGGAAAAGGAAGGCTGCCCCAACTGGGGAGGCCGGAGGGTCCAAGAAGGGGAAGCCCCCTCTGCCGGACTACACCTCGGATGCCGAAGACGGCGGGGAGGAATGGCCACCCAGGGTCAAGCCCCTGGCAAAATCGTAAGTATCCGGATATCCCAATAACTTATGGTGCTCCTCTGATGCATGGTTCCTTCTGATGCTAAATTTAATGATGCAGTCCGCCCCGGGCTTAGCTCGGCGATTCGTCGAGCGGCTCCCTGAATTCGTCGGATGTGGATAGCGCTTCACTTCCGATGGCCTCCTCCCCGCTCCCTGCGGATGACGCCGAGGTGGGGTCCTGAAAGGGACTAAACCAGGAGGAGGTGGTCCTGGAGGCACCACAAGGCGATCTCTCGGACTCCAGGCCCGAAGGGGGTAAAGCCCCGGAGGGATCTAAGTCCGGCCCCGGGCCGGACACTGCTCCGGAACCATCGATGGTTCCAGAGTCCGACAGGCGGCGCCTTCATAAGAAGGGCGAGCCTACAACGCTGGCGACCCTCGTCCATCCGAAGGCGCCGGACAATTTGATGGAGGTGCTTAACGGTGCCTCCATCGACGAGGAACACCGCACTATTATGAGTGCGGTGATCTAGAAGGTTCAGTCCGCCAAGAGCGGGCTGACAGAAGCCTGTACAAGCCTGTTAACGGGCTTTGAGGTATGTGTTCAAGAACATATAAAAATGTTACCGCATAGACAGTAGCCCCTGATGCTCAGTTCGGTGTTCGGAAAGAAAAGCCGAGCTGAGGATCTAAAAAGATATACGCATGAGTCTAATAGAAATGTGTCAATATGGGAATGCAGGCTGTGCTGCTGACCTCTGCCGCACTGACTGCGGAGGTCAATGCATTGAAGGAAAGCCTCGAGCGGTCCGAGAGCGAGCTCGGCCGTGCCAAGAAGTAGCTCGAGGATAAAGAGGGTACATAGTACCTCCTATAAATGTATATAGAAATACTTGGTTGCAAATAATAATAGGACCAACATAAATGTTGCAGGAGCCACGACCGAGGTGGCGACCCTGAAGGAGGCGGTCTCCAAGGCCGAAAAGAGTGCGGCCTTGGAGCGCACCGAGCGAGAGAAGCCGGAGGCACGGGTGGCGGAGGTGCGGCAAGAGCTCCAGGCTCTCATGGAAAACACGAGGGTTTGGAGCGTGACTCAAAGACTCGAGAGTCCGAGCTCGCCTTGGCTCTTGAGAGTGCCAAGACCGCTAAGTCCGAAGCCCAGAAGGCCCTCCAGGAGATTGAGGCGATGAAGAAGATAGCGGCGGGTAAGGCATTCTTTATGCAAAGCAAGAATATAAAAATTAATTATCTGCTACTTACCCAAATCCGGAGCTCTCCAGGAGCGTTCGCCAATCTGCCCCGTAGTGTGTCTGATGCCGCCGCATACTACCGAGCCGAAGAGGGGAGCTCGACAGAAAAGGTGTTCTGGTCTCAGTATGCTGAGGCCGAACATCCGGTGCCCCTGAGCGACCAGCTGAAGCAGCTGGTCGAGCTCCACAAGGTGGCCGAACAAGCCATGAAGGGCCTCATAGCTCGGCTATGGCCTGGAGAAGTCATGCCTGGGAGCTACTTCGGTCTGGTGCGGCGGCTGGTGGACGCGTGTCCGTGGATTGAGGTCGTCAAGCGCTCCATTTGTATTGAAGGTGCCCGTCGGGCCCTTGCCCGTGCTAAGGTGCACTGGGGCAAGCTAGACGCGGAGAAGCTTTTGACGGACGCGCCACCGCCGGGCAAGGAGTATCGTACGCCCGAGATGTATTATAATGGCGTTCTGAAGGGTGCCCGCCGTATAGCGGATGAATGCTCCAAAGATGTAATTTTTGAGTAGACTCGCATTTGTTATCCTGTACGCTGAAACTTTGTTCATATGCGTTAAGCAACGCTTGTTAATTTAAAATATTACCTTCTGTGCGGCTGTTTATCAAATCTGAGAGATGCAAGTCGTCGGCTTCGACCCCCATGCCACGAGTGCTGGGGTGTTCGGTATAAACCTGAGCGCTCTTGTTCCCATTCTTGGGTCCATCTAGGGAGGCGTTCAGCACAACGAACCAGGCCGTCGGACTTATAATGCTTTATCACTCTCACTTAGCCATAGAATTCTATAATTTTAAATTTCGGCGAAGCCCCTAGTATTCGGAAGACCGAGTTCGGGGCGCTATCCACGCCTAGGCCGGATAAGTCCGGTTCCTCGCTTGAAGCGGCATAAGTCTTTAAGGACTCGAAAAAACCTCGCGAACAACGACCGGTCTCTCGCACTATCATGACAGTCAGTTTTAGCTTTCTCTACTGAGGTGTTAACCCAGCCCAACTGGGGCACAATCGCAGTAGTTCTCCCAGCGCTACCTTAGCCAACATTGCGGAACGTAAGGTACCAAAACATGGGAGCCGGGCAAACCCAACTATTGACCAAAGACATGATTCGGAGCCGATGCATATAGTGCTATAAGTTCGGGGTGCCGCACTCATGAGAGTGTTCGGTCTTCTCACACCATGTTATGGGGTGTTTTAAGCCCCTGGTGTCTTGTCCGTACCAAAGTGTACGGTTGCAGAATGTCATGACTGAACATATTTGTATATAAGAAATAGATATGTACAATAATAGAGAAGAGCTATATATTGTTTATTAAAAAAGGGTTGCTGCGAAAGCAGAACGATACAAGAAGTGCGATAAGCAAGAGATGGGAGTATTTGACATGCTCCCCTCCAGGGGCAAGCTGCGGGATTGTAAGTAAAACAGGTATTAAACTCGTTATAGAGACCACCTGGACGTTTGATGTGGCTTGCTCTTTCCCTGGCTGTTGCATCGTGTGTTCGGCGAGTGTATTGTCGGACAGGCCTTCCGAATAGTTGGGTCCTAAAAGAAGGAAAACAGCGAGATAGGGAGCCCCTTAGTGCGGTTGAGCCGCATTCTGGGCGTGCCGTAGTTGTGCCCCTTCCCTTATGCCCATGGTATCTCTAAGGCGTAATTATGTACGCGTGGTACCAGTATCGCCATTTGGCGGGGGCTGGGGTTGGGGCCGCACCGCTATGCTTGCTCGGAACGTGCCAGCCGGATTTGTTGTAGGTTACTTCGGGCTCGCTTGACGTTGTCCGGACGTTTGACGCCTGGATTGAAGGACTGCCTTGAGAGGATACTCTGTACTTCCGCCGCTAGGGCCGCCGTGTGCTCCTCCGTTCGGAGAGAGCGTTCGGTGTTTCCGTTTACTGTGATGACTCCGCGAGGTCCTGGCATCTTGAGCTTGAGATATGTGTAGTGCGGCACCGCATTGAATTTTGCAAATGCGGTTCGTCCAAGCAGGGAGTGATAGCCGCTGCGGAATGGGACTATGTCGAAGATTAACTCTTCACTCCGGAAGTTATCCGGGTATCCGAAGACCACTTCGAGTGTAACCGAGCCTGTACAGCTGGCCTCTACACCTGGTATGACGCCTTTGAAGGTTGTCTTTGTGGGTTTAATCCTTGAAGGATCGATGCCCATTTTTCGCACTGTGTCCTGGTAAAGCAGGTTCAGGTTGTTGCCGCCGTCCATTAGGACTCTGGTAAGGTGAAATCCGTCGATAATTGGGTCTAGGAACAATACGGCGAATCCGCCGTGACGGATGCTGGTGGGATGGTCCCGTCGATCGAAGGTGATCGGGCAGGAGGACCATGGGTTGAACTTTGGGGCGACTGGCTCCAACGCATAGACATCCTTGAGAGCACACTTCCGCTCCCTTTTGGGGATGTGGGTTGCATATATCATGTTCACCGTCCGAACTTGCGGGGGAAATCCCTTCTGTCCTTTGTTGTTCGGCGGCCGGGGCTCCTCCTCGTCATTGCTATGTAGCCCCTTGTCTCTGGTTTCGGCGCTTAACTTGCCTGCCTGCTTGAACACCCAACAATCCCTGTTGGTGTGATTGGCTGGCTGTTTGGGGGTGCCGTGTATCTGGTACGAGCGATCGAGTATCCGGTCTAAGATGGATGGGCCCGGAGGGTTTCTTTTGAATGGCTTCTTCCGCTGACCGGGTTTAGAGCCTCTGAATCCGGCATTGACTGCCGTATCTTCAGTATTGTCACTGTTAATGCGGCTCTTATGCTTGTTGCGACATGACCTGCCGTTGTTGTCCTTGGTATCCGAATTGCCGGGGCTTTTGGTTATGTTATTGCTACAAGTGAGCCAGCTGTCTTCTCCCGCACAAAAGCGGGTCATGAGGGTCGTGAGGGCTGCCATAGATTTGGGCTTTTCCTGTCCTAGGTGTCGGGCAAGCCATTTGTCTCGGATGTTGTGCCTGAAGGCTGCAAGGGCCTCGGCGTCCGGACAGTCGACTATTTGATTTTTCTTGGTTAGGAACCGTGTCCAGAATTGTCTGGCTGATTCCTCTGGCTGCTGGATTATGTGGCTTAGGTCATCGGCGTCTGGTGGTCGCACATAAGTGCCCTGGAAGTTGCCAAGGAATGTGGATTCCAGGTCCTCCCAACAATTATTTGACTCTGCTGGCAGGCTGTTAAGCCAATGTCGAGCTGGTCCTTTAAGCTTGAGCGGGAGGTATTTGATGGCGTGTAGATCATCACCACGGGCCATGTGGATATGAAGGAGATAATCCTCGATCCATATCGTAGGATCTGTTGTGCCATCGTATGATTCGATGTTTACGGGTTTAAAGCCCTCGGGGATTTGATGATCCATTACTTCTTCTGTGAAGCATAGTGGGTGTGCGGCGCCCCTGTACTGGGCTATATCACGACGCAGCTCGGATGAGCTTGGTCTGTTGTATTCGGCCGGGCCGTACTTATTATGTCCGGCGTGACGGTTAGCGTCACGTGAAGCGGGGCACCTATGCAATCTGTAGATCGATCTTGTTTGCCTTGCCTTATTCTCCAAGATGTCTCGCAGGTCTGTTGCGTCTCCCCGTACTCTGGTATGTTTTGAGCGGTGCCGGGGTGCGTCTTGGGTCGAGGGCCCGAATGCCTCTCTATCGTGGCCACGGGGTGGCCGATCGGGCGCATCGTACGCTGGTGATGTAGGTTTAGTTGCTTCCTCCTCAAGTTGGGGTAGCAGCCTGCGCTTTGGGTAGCTCTTGGAGTTGGAGGGGCGTTCTAGTTTAAACTCTTCGGCCGCCAGGACTTCGGTCCATCTGTCGGCTAGCAAGTCTTGGTCAGCTCTAAGCTGCTGCTGTTTCTTCTTGAGGCTGCTTGCCGTGGCCACAAGCCTGCATTTGAAACGCTCTTGTTCGAAGGGATCCTCTGGCACGACGAATTCGTCGTCTACGAGGCTTGCCTCATCTTCGGAGGGAGGCATATAATTGTCGTCCTCAACCTTTCTGTCGGCCGCTCTCTCATGAGGGCTAGCTCCTTCGTCCTCCTGCACTGAATCCTGCTGGAGGGGGTTGTCTTCGGCACTGTCCGGCATGTTGTTATCTCCGGTGCCGGAATCGCCGTTTTTGCTTTGGCGGGACTTAGAGCGGCGCCGCTGATGTCGGCGCTTGAGTTGCTTCTTGGAGGGATCATCCTCCGTTTTTTCCTCGCCATCCCCCGCTTTAGGGGTGTCCACCATGTATATGTCATATGATGAGGTGGCTTTCCAGTTCCCTATAGGTGCTGGTTCTTGATCGTCTCCTTCATCGGCGTCCATGTCATCGATGTCTTCGGAGTCAAAGTCGAGCATGTCGGTTAAATCGTCGACAGTGGCTACGAAGTGGGTGGTGGGTGGGCTTCGAATTTCTTCGTCGTCCGCATCCCAACCGTGTTGGCCGTAGTTCGGCCAGGGCTCTCCTGACAAAGAGAGAGACTTTAATGAATTCAGGATATCGCCAAAAGGCGAGTGCTGAAAGACGTCCACGGCGGTGAACTCCATGACCGGAGCCCAATCGGGCTTAATCAGAAGAGGTGCGGGATTTACGGAGTCCGGAGCGGAGTCCGACACCTTAGAGTCACGGGCCTTGCGAAGGACTAGGCTGGTATCCGGCTCTATCACCCTAGAGGTTGCAGCTTCCGGGGCGGCGTCCAACCGTCCATCCCCGACTAGCACAGTGGGATCCGAGCTAATGGTCGGAGCGGACACCTGAGCGACGCTCTGGGCGTTGTCCGACGGCATAGCTAAATCATGCCCATCGTGACAGTGCGGCGCGCCCGGTTGCGGCTCGAATCCGTCGAAGATCAAGTCCCCGCGGATGTCGGCCGTGTAGTTTAAGCTTCCAAACCTGACCTGATGGCAAGGGGCGTAGCTTTCGATCTTCTCCAGATGGCCAAACGAGTTGGCCCGCAGTGCGAAGCCGCCGAATACGAAGATCTGTCCAGGGAGAAAAGTCTCATCCCGGACCGCATCGCGATTGACGAGCGAAGAAGCCATCGGGCCTAAAGGCGACGACACAGAGGAACTCTCAATGAAAGCACCAATGTCGGTGTCAAAACCGGCGGATCTCGGGTAGGGGGTCCCGAACTGTGCGTCTAGGCGGATGGTAACAGGAGACAAGGGACACGATGTTTTTACCCAGGTTCGGGCCCTCTCGATGGAGGTAAAACCCTACTCCTGCTTGATTAATATTGATGATATGGGTAGTACAAGAGTAGATCTACCATGAGATCGGAGTGGCTAAACCCTAGAAGCTAGCCTATGGTATGATTGTTGTTCGTCCTATGGACTAAAACTCTCCGATTTATATAGACACCGGAGAGGGCTAGGGTTACACAGAGTCGGTTACAATGGGAGGAGATCTTCATATCGTATCACCAAGCTTGCCTTCCACGCCAAGGAAAGTCCCATACGGACACGGGATGGAGTCTTCAATCTTCTATCTTCATAGTCCGGGAGTCCGGCCAAAGGTCTTAGTCTGGCCATCCGGACACCCCCTAATCCGGGACTCTCTCACTCATATTCAAGAGCTGCTTCTCAAGCAGACGGATAACGCAAGAGCTGCCGCCCGAGAGAAAGCCAAGCTGGATCAACTGGAGATAGACGCGGTTACTTGATTGTATGAAGGATGCAGGCCCGAGGATACCCGCCTGAAAGTAACGCTCATGGCTCTGGAGATGAAGGTAAAACACAAAATGACCGACGCATGCTTCGACGAGAACATGTCATTATGGCACAAACATCTTCCCAAGGGGAACAAGTGCCCGACCAGTTTCAGGGAGGCGAAGAAAATCATGTGTCCTCTGGATTTACCGCACGTGAAATACCATGTGTGCATGAACAATTGCATCATTTATCGGGACGAGCACGCGGAGTCTACCATATGTCCGGTGTGCGGCGTCACTCGATACAAGAAGAGGAATAAAACTCCTCGAAAAGTGGTGTGGTACTTCCCGATCACTCCTTGTCTGCAGCGGTATTTCGCGGACCCTAAGGTAGCAAAGATCCTGCGTTGGCATGCGGATAGGGAGGAGAAGAAGCGAGAAGATGACACAAATGATCCAGAGATAAATAAAAAAGACAAGATGTTGAGTCACCCTAAGGGTGGGAGCCAGTGGCAAGCGTTGAACTTCGAATACCCAGAATTTGGGAAGGATCCAAGGAACATCGTGCTGGGCACGAGCACCGATGGAGTCAATCCATTTGGCAGCCAGAGAAGCACACATAGCACCTGGCCTGTGTTTGTGTGGATGTACAACCTTCCCCCCTGGTTGTGCATGAAGAGGAAGTACATTCACATGAGTATGCTAATTGAAGGGCCGAAACAACCAGGGAACGATATCAATCTGTATCTGGGGCTGCTGAAAGAGGAGCTAGATACGCTGTGGAAAACGCCAGCCAATACGTGGGATGCCGCAGAGAAAGAATATTTCCCTATGAGAGCCGCACTGCTCACGACGGTGCACGACTATCTCGGTTACGGATATGTCGCGGGGCAGGTGGTCCACGGATTTTCTAGATGCATCAGGTGCATGGATGCCACAACGTATCGCCAGCTATATAGAGATCCTGGGTCTTTGAAAACCGTGTTCATGGGACATCGAAGGTGGCTTCGTGATAATGACTCATGAAGGAAACGCAAGGATCTGTTCAATGGTGAAACCGAACCCCGAAGACGCCCACGTACGAGGAGCGCCGAGGAAATAGACGAGCTGTTGAAAAATTGGAAAGATTGGCCACTGTCGGGAAAGAAGCAAAAGGCGCCAGAGCCGGGAAAGAAGCAAAAGGCGCCAGAGCCGCTACTGAAGGTATGGAAAACGAGGTCTGTTTTCTGGGACTTGCCGTACTGGAAGATCCACCGTGTGCCTCACAGCCTTGATGTCATGCATATCACGAAGAACATGTGCGAGAGTCTGCTTGGTACCCTGCTCAACATGCCAGAGAGGACCAAAGATGGGCCGAAAGCAAGGGCAGACTTGAAATCAATGGGCATCAAGGAGGAGCTTCACGCTAATGATGATGATGATGATGATGAGGTGAAGCAGGACACGGAAAGTCGTCGCAAAGGCAAAAAGGCCAAGAAGACCGGAAATGACTTCCCTCTCGCGTGCTTCACTCTAAGTCAGGAGGTGATCGATCAGTTTTTCACCTGCCTCATAGGAGTAAAACATCCTTATGGTTACACGGGGAAGATAAGCAGATACCTAGACTCGGCGAAGCAGAAGTTCAACGGGATGAAGTCTCACGACTGTCACATGCTGATGACGCAGATACTTCCAGTTGCAATCCGTGGGATCAGAGGCTCGAGGTCCGAGGTAATTCCAACCTCGCGATATACCAGATTAATGGTGATTTCGATGCTAAGAACCCAAGGTGTTAGCATAATGGGAGGCAATGAAACAGTCAGCAGATGTTTCGTCAGTTCAGTGGAAGGCAATCAAGTCCAATATCTTGATTGCAGTTCTTCATAGGTCCAGCTCCACAAGATTTGGTAGTCCATGACCATATTCTTTCACTAGCCGATGTCGATAGCGAGATGCATGTGATGAATTTGTTAATCTTATAATACTCGTCTACTGAATGAGGTACTCTCGTAAGGATAGGATGTGTGTGCTTAATGTTTCTCAAAATAAAACATGGATAGTTATTTTATTGACAATTCCGCGAATAACGAGATAGCTCTAGTGAGCGGTGACACGGTCAATCAATCTCTACCAACTCCGTGGTCTGGGTAATATATCGGCGCACCGAACTACCCCATAGTCGCCAACAATTACCGCGATCCGCCACGTGCTGGCAGGCAGTCAAGTAACCGTGGTTCCGGTGGTTGGCGCGAGAGCCAAAGGCACTCACTCATTCCATCGCCTCTTCTCTCCGCCCACCCAAGGTTCAGCAGGAGGGAGCCAAGTGTCCTTCCGCGCCGCGCCGCCCCGCGTCCACAGGTCTCTCCGCTTCTCGTCATCCCCGCTGAGATTCTCTCCCCCTCTTCCCTTGCCCATCGGCAGCTCCTAGGCTAGCACTGTTGAGTGAGTTCCAGCAGCATCCGGGGTCGAGCTCCACACATTCTCGCAGAATGCGCGGCCACTCGACGACACCCGCCACTCACGATGTTTTTCTGTTGATCTAGGATCGGCGAACGTCCCGAGGTTCCCGTTGGCCAGGCCCAGGATCTCAGGCTCGCCCGTCGACTCGCTCAAGGTAAGCCCCCCCTCCGATCCGGTTTCGTTGGATTGGAGACGGGATACCCCCAAATGCGGAGATTTATCTAATCATACTCAACGGGTTGTCATTTCTCTTGTCCCAGTACAAATCTTGCAGCTGATGGTTTTTCTTTGACTGTGCAATGCATGTCCAGTGGAAAGATGGGGTGCGAAAGATGCGAGCGGAGGGATGAACTCGACTACTGCAATCTGGATGACCGGGAAAAATACTTCCTGATGTTTATTGTCGATGACTGTGGTCAGGAGATGGTAAATCACATTCAACCATACTACTTCAGATTCTTGTACCCCCTTCGTCCCAAAATAAGTGTATCAACTTTGTGCTAACTTAACTTTATGGTTTATCAGATTTTTCCGTCACATTCTATTGTACGATGACAACTAGGTGGATTACTTGCTTGATGTAGCACAGGCACCCACCTCTGTTTTTAGTCCTAGACTCCTAGCCACCCATCGGTCAAGGGTAAATTTGACCATACATGCTTACTACATATGGTTAGTTATTAGCTGACTAAAAAAAGGAAGACTTTCGTGCAAAGAGAAAAGGAACATTTTGATTTGTATTTAATTGTTCCTTTCCAATTAATAATTTCTCAGTTTCACCTATATTAACACTGAAGAGATAAATTTCCTCTACCTCTTCGTATGACATGGATACAGTTTGCAAGAATTATACCTACATGCATGTTCTTCTAGAGCATTTAAATAACAAAATGTACTTTTGTGCTCCAAATTAGCCCATATTAACAATAGATCGGAAGGTGAATACTTTCCTTATTTATTATGATATTTTCTCAACCGTTTTACTTCCACCTCATTCATCGATTGTTCAGCTTTTATTTTGATTGTGCAAGTTCTACACCTTTTATCGCATTTCAATAATTTCAAGAATAAAAAATTCAGACTTGTACATGTGGAATACTCTGTGCACTTGCAAAAACTTTATGTAATGATATGCATGAGAACTATTCTGGTCGAAAACATATGCGTGAGAAACTAATGGCTTATAGTAAAGTTGGCGTGCCCTTAGAATCTACGAGATAATGATGATCTCTATGATTGGATAATGAAAAACTAATGGCTCACTGTAAAAGTGGTGCCAATGCAGTTTCTCATGGGAATAAGTTTGATATGCTCTGTACACTACTGCATATGCCAGTGTAAACTAAGATGTGAATTGTATCCAAGTGATGCATGTTCTTGAAAAAAAATCCAAGTGATGCAATACTTCAGAAATTTGGATATATATTCTGCTCATGTTTGTTCTTGTAAAAGTTAATTTCAGTTTTAGCATTGAAAGATCTTCATAACTGAGATTTAACCTAGGGGTGAGAGTACAGATTGAGTATCGGTTGTGTTACCATGCGATCTTTCTATGTTATTGATTGTATTCTTTGTTTGATCAATTACCTTGGAAGCTGAAACTCCATATAGTACTGTACTATTGTAGGGATATGAACATACTGTGAAAGTATGCATTACCTCTGCAACATTTTTTCAGGAACCAAAATGATTAGCGTGATAGAATAAACACTAAATGCCCGGAGAGTGAAGGTAGAGAATTAAGCTAGCACCTTTTCTGTCGTCATGTTCTCAAGAGAGATATCTATTATCTTATTTACGCCATACTTGCTCGTTGACTCGTTGTTTACTGACCTCACAAGAACCATGCTCTTAAAGTTTGAACTGTATTATTAATCCTGATTCTTTCTGCAGATCGTCCCAGATGAATTTCTGAGACGTTTCAGGGGTGAGATCCCAAGGGAGATCAAGCTAGAAACACGAAATGGTCACAGTTACACCATTGGAGTTGCCAAGTATCCAGATAAACTAGTTCTTCAAGCGGGATGGGGGCTATTCGTCAAAACCTATGATCTACGTATGGACGACTGTGTGGTATTCAGATACAAAGGAAACTCTCAGTTTGGTGTCATAGTTTTTGATCGATTTGGCCGCGAGAAAGCATTTTCTGTTATTACAGACAATGCTCCTCCTGTACAGGAAAGTCACAACAGGGGCACTGAAAATGTGGACCGTTCTCATGGTCATTCTCAGCCCATGGAAGTGCAATCGCCTATTGCAACTGCCAACCATTCTGACGGGCGTCCTCAGCCCATGCGAATGCAACCACCTACTGAAAATGCAAACCCTTCTCATGCGCATCCTCAGCCCATGCGAATGCAACCACCTACTGAAAATTTGGATGACCCTGTTGGTTTTAGTCGGCCCATGGAAATGCAGCCGCCTACTGAAAATGTGGACCATTTGTTTGGCCATAGTCAGCCTATGCAAATGCAACCATCTACTGAGGCTGTGGATCATTTTGCGCAAATGCAACCATCTACCGAGGCTGTGGATCATTCTAATGGTCATGCTCAGACCATGCGAATGCAACCATCTAGCGAGGTCGTGGATCATTCTAATGATCATGCTCAGACCATGCAAATGCAACTGTTTTGTAGACCTACCAAGCTGAGACAAACAAAGCTTCAATGGGATTACTCGAGCAAGGGCAACAAGACAGCAACGAGTCCTTCAGATACTCCCAGTGAGTTATTTCTTGCAATTTTTTATTATAGAGATACAATTCCATTCCAATCAAACTTGATGTTTCCATATTTTATTGACATATTGATTAGTTATTTTCATTTTGTGCATAGGAGATTCTTTGTCCTCAGAACATGATATTGAAGGTTGTGCTTCACCTAGATACACGCTCACATATAACAGCAGTCTAAATACAGTGCAGAAGGAGGAAATTGAAGAGAAGGTCAAATCTATTCATAAGGACAATCCAATCTTTGTGGCTGTGATGAGGAGGTTCAATGTTACAGGAACCTGCACTTTAGTGAGTGTTGAATTTTTACTGTTGAAGGAGCATTCTTCTAGAACTGCGCATCAAGCTTATTAAACCATAGTTTTCTGTTGAAAGTACTGTTTTGAATGCTTTCACTCATTAACCCTTCCATGACTAAACTTGCAGATCCTATACTTCCTAGTATTTTGCACTTTACTTGAATGCCATTATCTAATTATCTTCCCCCAATTATGTCACTAGACTTTCTCCAAGAAATATGTTCAGACGCATGTGGGTGATAAGGAGCGAAGGGTATGTCTTCAGCGATTTGGGAAGAGGTGGGATGTGCAATTTAGCAGTAGCCGTGAAGTCAAAAGGATTGTTAGTGGCTGGCGGAAGTTTGTGAAAGACAATGATGTAGAGACCGGTGATATCTGCATCTTTGAATTGTTGAAGATTGATGAGATGTGCACAATGGAAGTCCATATCATCCATGCGAAGGATTTTGATAGACCCTCCCAAATTGGTGGGTGGAGTGTCGAAGGACGGTGTAAAGAAGCTACTACTAAAACTGTGGAACCTTCTCATTCTCGTCCTCAGCTCGTGCAAATGCAATTATGTAATGCAAGTGTAGAGGATTCTTATTCTCTTCCTCAGCCCATGGAAATGCAATCACCCTCAACGGAAAGAAAGATACGAGTTGAAACGGTTAACTCGAGTCCGGGCAACGAGGGTACGACGAGTTCTTCCTTCTCTGATTCATGCAGTTCATGTTACTAGAGACACAGTCGTTCCTTCCAAATCATATGTGGCATCGTCATCTTCCACAGCTATATTGAATAGTTGTTTTGTTCTTTTCTTCGTGCAGGAGATTCTTCGATGTCAGAGGATGGTGTCACTTTGACTGGTTGCATCGGTGTGCATTTGAGGCGCATACCTTTAGTTCAGAAGAAGGTAGTGAAGCAGAAGGTCGACCTTATTGGTTCTGAAATTCCCATCTATGTGCTCGTGATGCAGAAGACCAATGTTACAGGAAGATTCACTCTGGTGAGATCCATATTTTCTCATATAATTTCCTTCGAAGCAAATATTTTATTCTTCTGTGCATAATCTGCTAGTGCTACGGTGCATTTGTTATGTTATTTTTTTCCGAGAACTTGGAAGTTTTTTGTTTTCTTTAGAGAACTAGGTAGTGCATTTGTTATGTGGGGTGATCGCAATACCATCGCAGGCCCTTGGCCCAAGCCCACCAGAAGAGGTGCCGCTAGTGCTACTTAGGAGCAGGCAGGCCCTTGGCCCAAGCCCAGAAGAGGTGCCGCTAGTGCTACTTAGGAGCAGGCGGCAGTCTCTGCCTAGTTGTGTAACCATGTTAGGTTTGCTATTTCCTTTTAGAGATTAGATTAGATATATTTCCATTTTGTTAGGTTTCATCTAATAAGAGTCTTGTACATTTCCTCTAAAAAGAGTCTTGTAAATAGCTATATGATGCCACCGCCAGACCCTAATTCATTAGTATCAATCAAGCAACAATGTATAGATCGATCCAATGTTCATACCAACATATGCCTTGTTGAACTTTTGCTCACAGATAAAAACACTATTGTGAATGCTGTAGATTCATAACCTGTAGTTGATTATTTCACTTCCTTTTTCCTTTGACAACTTGACTAGGAGTAATAATTTTCACTTTCCTGATTTGCTTGAATGCCATCATCTGACATTCTTCTTTTCCCTGTCTGTAACCAACCAGAGCATCTCCAAGAAATATGTTCGCAGACATCTGGGGGACGAGGTGCGAAGCATCTGGCTGGAGCGAGATGGGGAGAGGTGTCAAGTGACGCTGGGACGCAAGCCTCAGAACAACAGGGTTGTGGGTGGATGGATAAAGTTTGCCAAGGAGAACGGGCTGCGGGTGGGCGATGTCTGCCTCCTCGAGCGGCTGAGGCACTGCAAGGAGTGCACGATGAAGGTCCACATCGTCCGCCGCGTAAAGCGTGCCGGTTGATCAACGGGAGTGTTCATCTGTTTCCACCGATCCTTTGCATCGTCGTTAAGACTTTAACAAGGTGTTGTTTACTCAGTTTAGTCAGTTCGTTGGAGGTCCTTGTTGGTTTGTTAGGGGTCGCATAATGGCGCAGGTGTTTGCTTGAACAGACTTCCGTGGTTTGAACCAGTAACGCCGGCGAGTCGCGGTGATGAATTTCAGTTGAGTGGACCTAGTTTGTGGAACAGCAGATGTGCAGGTTTGTTCAAGTCGTTGATAACGAGGTCGCATATGTGTGTGTGGGCTGCGTTTTGGATCTTCAACGCTGGCCGGCCCCTTCCGTTTGTTATTTTCTTTTATTTATTACCTTTTCATTTTGGCTGGGATGAGATTCCTCTTTTGTATTTTCCTTGGTATCTTCAGTTTAAATTTTCTTTGCATAGTTTACACCAACGAGCTGCAGGTTGAGTGTAGGTGTTTCCTGGTAAAAGCTTGGAAGAATTGAGAGAACTACAGGTTGAGTGTAGGTGTAGGTTGCTCTGAGCGGCATGTGCTTCGTGGGGCTGGCTTGCTCGCATCAGGCTGGGTCCGGCTGACGGTGTCATCCGCCTTTTACAGGCTTCTTCCAAACTTTCTAAACACCCCCCTCCCTGATTTCAATGGGGCTGGGCCCGTGCCTCTACTAATAACCAATTAAAGACTGCCACAACACCCTGTAATCCCCTCACCCCTGTAGCACCCTGTACGTGTAGCAAAGCTCCTTGCCCGGCTGTGCGTCGGGTCGGGTGAGGCAGCTGGTTGGCCTCTCAGTCGCATGCGTCTGTTCGGTTCCCGTGCCCGGATGTGCCCAGGTGTGCCGGCCTCCCTCCATGCGCGCCGCCTTGCACGTTTGAGAGGCGTTTGCCAGGGCTCTTTGCCCACCCGCGCACGAGGAGCTTACATGGCGCCGGCTCGGTTTGTGACCGTTGGGGCTGCCGTCGGGTGGGCCCTTGGGGTGTGGTCTGTCGGTTTTCTGGTGTATTTTTTTTTGAAAAGGAGAAATACCCTTGGCCTCTGCATCAATCGATGCATGCAGCCATATTATTAAATAAAAACATAACAAGGTTATAAGGTCCGAAGATGCTCATAAACTGAGCAGTAGTCGTAAGTAAATAAATCTGAAAACGCCACATCGGGTGATATAGAACTGAAAAAGTGCCACATCCGGTGATATAAAAAAAGCTAAGATGCCTATACACCTAGCCTATTATTAGCTCGCTATTCAAATCGGCCGAAAATAGCCCATGCTACAGTCTTCCAACGGTTGCACCCAATAACCAATAGCTCTCTGAACCCCAGTAAGAAACATATACGGATCCAAGTTGTAGCTCTGTAGATAGCATGCAAAAAATTGGTGAATTGTATCCCATTAAAATCATATCATTTCTAGTGTTCCATATAGTCCAAAATAATGCACATACTCCTATCTGAATATGTTTAGCTAAGTATACGTCCACTCCATTAAGCCACGTCGCAAATAACGTGTTTATGCTCCTTGGAGGTTGAATGTTATAGGCTATATGAATTGATTGTCATAATAATTGTGCAAGAGGATATTCGAGAAAGAGGTGTTTAATCGTTTCATTTTGATCACACAAACAACACCTAGAGTTACCAACCCAATTCCCTTTTGCCAAGTTATCTTTGGTTAGAATAACCTCTTTATGGACAAACCACATAAATATTTTAATACAAAGCAAAACTTTAATCTTCCAAATGTGCAATGACCTCGACAATGGCCCAGAGTCAATTAGTTCAGAATACATGGATTTCACTGAGAAGATTCCATTCGTGGTTAACTCCCAGCGAATTGTATCCGCCTGATCAGATAGGTGGACCCCCATCAATCTATGAACCAGGTGCAACCAAGCATTCCAACGTTCCCCTACTAGGGATCTCCTAAATTGGATATTAAGTGGTATCGAATTTAATACTGTGGCAACATAATCCTCCTTACGTTGCACAATACTATATAAGCATGAATATTGCAAAGCCAAAGGCATCTCCCCTAACCATGTATCCTCCCAAAATCGAGTAGTATTACCATTACCAATTAGGAATTTCACTCGTTGGAAGAAAGTTGCTTTCGTCCTCGTTAATCCCTTCCAGAATGGTGAGTCCGTTGGCCTAGCGATGACTTGGGACAAAGTCTTAAGAGTGTAAATATTTATTCCGCAAGATTTGTATCCACATACCCTTAGTCTCAGTAGATATTTTGTATAGCCACTTGCTAAGCAGACATCTATTTTTGACCTCTAAATTTTCGATCCCTAACCCGCCCAGGTCTTTTGGTCTACAAATAATATCCCATCTAGCCAATCTATACTTCTTCTTGGCCTCATCACTTCGCCAAAAGAATCGGGATGTATAAAAGTCAAGTCTTTTCCGTACCCCTACCGGTACCTCAAAGAAGAACATCGGCAGGCTCGTCAAAATTGAATTTATCAAAACCAACCAACCTCCGTATGACATGAGCTTGCCATTCTAGCAGCTCAGTTTCTTTTCAAATCGATCTTCTATACATTTCCATTCCTTGTTCATTAAACATCTATAATGAATTGGGATCCCTAGATTACTAAAAGGTAAGGATCCCATTTCACAACCGAATAAATTTCTATAATCACGTTGTTCCTCTTTGGCTCTCCCAAAACAGAACAATTCGCTTTTATTGAAGTTGATTTTGAGCCCAGATAGTTGCTCAAAAAGACAGAATACAAGCTTCATATTCCTAGCTCTTGCACGATTATGTTCCACGAACATAATAGTGTCATTTGTGTATTGTAGGAAGGAGACTCCCCCCCTCTACAAGGTGGGGGACGAGTCTTCCTACTTGGCCACTCTCTTTGGCCCGGCCAATTAGGATTGCCAACATGTCCGCTACAATGTTAAACAGCATTGGAGACATGAAATCTCCCTGTTGTAACCCCTTACGTGTCTGAAAGTTTTTTCATGTATCGTCATTGACTTTTATTCTGACACTACCTTTCTGTATGAATGAATCCACCTGAGATCTCCAAGACTCATTGAACCCCTTCATACGTAAGGCTTGCTGCAAAAAGGATCATTTGACCTTATCATATGCTTTTTCAAAATCCACTTTGAAGATAACACCATCTAATTTCTTTGTATGGATTTCATGCAGTGTTTCACGTAAGACCACAACCCCTTCATGGATGTGTCGTCCTGGCATGAAAGCGGTTTGTGTTGGTTGCACAACCGAATGGGCTATCTGTGTCAACCTGTTCGTGCAAACCTTTGTAAAAATCTTAAAGCTTACATTGAGAAGACATATCGATCTGAATTGCTCAATGCGAATAGCCTCAACCCTCTTTGGCAACAATGTTATTGTTCCAAAATTGAGTTGAAAGAGGTTTAAGTGGCCATCAAACAAATCAAGAAACATAGGCATAAGATCTCCCTTTATGATATGCCAACATTTTTGATAAAATTCCACCGGGAACCCATCCGGCCCAAGGGCTTTATTATGCTTCATTTGCGTTATTGCATCAAACACCTCTTTCTTAGTGAACAGAGCAGACAACAACTCATTCTCTTCTAAGTTAAGCTGAGGTATGTCCCCGATCGAACTCTCATCTAGAGCTACAAAACTTTCTTCTAGTGCTCCAAAAAGCTTCTTATAATATCCAGAGATGTACAATTTTAGGTTCTCGTATCCTACAATTGTACCCACATCTTGTTCGAGCTATATTATCTATGTTTCCCATTAGCTATCATATGAAAAAAATTGTGTATTATCATCTCCTTGGACAATCTTAGACCCATTTGCTCTAAGCGCCCATTTCATTCCTCCTCTCTCATAAGGGCTTATAACTTCTTCTCGGCCTCATTCTTAATATCTCGCTCCGACATATTAAGAAGGGTGGATTCCGCTTTCACACCAAGTTCATTAATAATTTGTTTTAACCTCTCCTTTTCAACTTTGTAAATACCACTTTGGTTTTTGGCGCATCCCCTCAAGAATTGGCGCTAATGTCTAATTTTGTTTTTCCATATTTCCACATGAGAAGTCACACCAGACTCCCTGGCCCATTCTGTGGCAATAAGATTTAGGAAGTCCTCCCTCTCGAACTATCCTAGTTCGAAAGAGAACATATTTCTGTTACCCACATGGGCCGATTCCTCGGAATCAACCAGCAATGGGGAATGGTCCGAAATGGCCCTCTGTAGAGCACGAACCGTTACCAGTGAAAATTTCTGTTCCCACTCAACACTAGTAAGGACCATGTCCAATTTCTCATAGGTAGGAATTGGTAAGGAATTAGCCCACGTGAATTGTCTACCAGAGAGTTCAAGCTCCCTCAAGTCGAGACTCTCAATGATCATATTGAACATGAATGACCACCTTCTATTGAAATTTTCATTATTTTTCTCATCTTGTCTTCTAATGATGTTGAAATCTCCTCCAACCATAATGGGCAGCCTTTCATCCCCACAAATTCTCACTAAATCAGCAAGGAAGTCAGGCTTAGGTTCTGGCTGCGCCGCACCATATACGTCCACCAAAGCCCATCTGAAGCCATCAATTTTCGATCTCACTCAAAATTTGACAGCAAATTCACCGTGAAGCACATTTAGCACTTCTAAAGTTTCACACTTCACCCCAAGTAGGATCCCTCCGGATCGCCCCCTTGGAGGAAGACAGTGCCAATCAAAATCAACCCCCCTGCAATGGTGTTGAGATAACCCGAGCTTAGTAAGCCCACACATAGTAAGGTGCCCGGGATTATACACCAGAAAACCTTACTAAGCCTACACATAGGGATCCTAGCACAGAGCCTGACCTGAGAGCACTCACAGCCACCACACCAGTTTCTCTCTCTAGGCATCAGCCAGCCCCATGCCCCCACACCACCACCATCACACGTGCCGACGTCGCCTGAGCTGAGCGCAACCTCTGGCCGGACGCCACCCACGCCCCCAAGGCGTTCCGCTCACTGCCCCTGACGGAATGGCCTGATCTGCCGCCCAGCACCTCCAGACTCTAGCTGCTCCAGGCTCCATTGCTCAGCGAACTCCTCCACTATCCCTGTCGCCTAGAGCAGAAAATAGACCACACCCTCGCTGCTGATGCCTTGACATATCGCTCTAGCTGCCTTTAGTGGCGGAGCTTCATGAGGGCCAAAGGGGACCATTGCCCCCTACTCTAGGAAAACTGTTACGTGTGCATCTAATTATTAGGTTTGAATATCCAAGATTTCTCAAGAGTTATGCATAACTTATCTTCTTTGTCCCCTCAACTATGACTAGCGCACCACCCAGGTGCCTACCTACTGATCTGGATTGATTTTGTTGTCAATTGGTTGAACTGAGCTTAAATTGGTGCATTTTATCATCATTCATATGTAGAAATAGGAGATTGTGTGGGATTGGGAAAGGGTTCTAGTTCCGCGTCGGCGAGTCCGTCGCTAGCTCTCTAGGCAGCTGGTGTGTCCTTGCTGCTGCTCAAGTGTTCTGCTGCGGTTTTTGAGCTTGCAGAGCGTCTGCTTCCTTTCTTTTAGTTTGCTTGTTTGTATGGTGTAAGCTAGCTGTGTTCTAGGCACCTTGTATCTTTCAGCCGTTGGTATTTTCTTTCTGTTTCAGTTTGGTGTTGATGTTAGCTGTAATCCTAGCCGGTTCGTTAATTCAAAGCCAGGTTTGCGTCAAGCCTTCTCTCTAAAAAAAGATTGAGATTGTGGAGGGAGAGTAATGTAGGGTTCAGGAAGAAAATGGAGTATTAATTACAAGGTCGCTCAATAAGATTCAAGATGAGTATCTTACCAATGATTTGTTAGTTAACATAGAGCAATAAATTCAATAAGAAGTGAATGATGCCTACTGAAGTAATATAGGGCTCAAGATTTGAAAATTTGGTGCTAGCTCTTATTTAGAATTGTGCTCTAGACTAGAGGTGTAGTAGGATCTCTGCTATTGCTCTCTCTTCCTGACACGACTACTTACCACTGATATTTGGTTGTTTTGGGGTTTCTCACAATGGATTTCCGGCGGCTGGAGGTCGTCATCTTGGCTATCATGTTGCTGCTTGCCGTTCAGGGGCCGTCTGCTATTGCGGCCGACACCCCCACTGTCCTGAAGCTGGAGCGGCACAACACAATGCCCAGTGGAGTTGTCGAGCTCCCTGTGAATGGTACGGGACAATACATGTTCCACGCGTAAGTTTTCTGACTCCTCCTTTGTTTTCAAATTAATCCAGGACGTGCATAAGGCTAGAAGCCTTGCATCACAAGTACCTATAGTCCCTGTGGTTTCCATTTCCCCGAGAGATTCAAACGACCAACATAGCGAAATTTGGAAGCAACGTAAGCTGATCATGGCAAGATCTCATTGGTCCACTAATTGAAGGTAGACTTACATTATGTCGACATAAGAATTCTCATTGCCATGTTATAACATTGTGCTTGTAAGAATTGCCAGCTTTATTACGCACATGCAAGAAAGTCGCGTCGTAATAAGGCTTAATGTTCCTACAAAGTCATGCCACGACCTATCTGCATCTCTGAATTGTTGAAGATTGATGAGATGTGCACAATGAAAGTCCATATCATCCATGCAAAGGATTCTGATAGACCTGCCCAAATTGGTGGGCGGGGTGTCGAAGGACGGTGTAAAGAAGCTACTACTAAAATTGTGGAACCTTCTCGTTCTCGTCCTCAGCTCGTGAAAATGCAATTACGTAATGCAAGTGTAGAGGATTCTTATTCTAGTCCTCAGCCCATGGAAATGCAATCACCCTCAACGGAAAGACATATACGAGTTGAAACGGTTAACTCGAGTCCGGGCAACGAGGGTATGACGAGTTCTTACTTCTCTGGTTCATTTAGTTCATGTTACTAGAGACACGGTCGTTCCTTTCAAATCATATGTGGTATCGTCATCTTCCACAGCTATATTGAATAGTTGTTTTGTTCTTTTCTTCGTGCAGGAGATTCTTCGATGTCAGAGGATAGTGTCACTTTGACTGGTTGCATCGGTGTGCATTTGAGGCGCATACCTTTAATTCAGAAGAAGGTCGTGAAGCAGAAGGTCGACCTTATTGGTTCTGAAATTCCCATCTGTGTGTTCGTGATGCAGAAGACCAATGTTACAGGAAGATGCGCTCTAGTGAGATCCATATTTTCTTATATATTTTCCTTCGAAGCAAATATTTTATTCTTCTGTGCATAATCTGCTAGTGCTACAGTAGTGCATTTCTTATGTTTTTTTAGAACTAGGTAGTGCATTTGTTGCTATGTGAGGGTGATCGCATACCATCACAGGCCACTAGCCCAAAGCCACGAGAGGTGTCGCGCTGAGGCTATTTAGGAGCAGCCTCTGCCTAGTGATGTAACCATGTTAGGTTTGCTATTTCCTTCTGGAGTTTAGATATATATTTTCATTTTGGTAGGTTTCTAAGCCCCCAAGTCGATGCTTTTCATCTAATAAGAGTCTTGCACATAGCTATATGATGCCATCCTAGACCCTAATTCATTATCAACCAAGCAACAATGTACCTCTTACCAGTCTATTCTCCTATCCTGAGAATCGACGCTCCGGGCTGCGGTGGCTACAAACACTATTGTGAATGCTGCAGATTCATAACCTTTAGTTGATTATTTCACTTCCTTTGACAACTTGACTAGGAGTAATAATTTTCACATCCTGATTTGCTTGAACACCATCATCTGACATTCTTCTTTTCCCTGTGTGTAACCAACCAGAGCATCTCCAAGAGATATGTCCGCAGATATCTAGGGGACGAGGTGCGAAGCATCTGGCTGGAGCGAGACGGGGAGAGGTGCCAAGTGACGCTGGGACGCGGGCCTCAGAACAACAGGGTTGTGGGTGGATGGGTAAAGTTCGCCAAGGAGGACGGGCTGCGGACGGGCGATGTCTGCCTCCTCGAGCGGCTGAGGCACTGCAAGGAGTGCACAATGAAGGTCCGCATCATCCGCCGCGTAAAGCGTGCCGGTTGATCAACAGTGTTCATTCTGTTTCCACCGATCCTTTGCATCGTCGTCGTTAAGACTTTAAGAAGGTGTTTGCTGGAACAGAGTTTTGAGATTTGAACCGGTAACGCCGGCGAGTCGCGGTGATGAATTTCAGTTGAGTGGACCTAGTTTGTGGAACAGCAGATGTGCAGGTTTGTTCAAGTCGTTGAGAACGAGCTCGCATGTGTTGTCTGGGTTGTGCTTTGGATCTTCGATGCTGGCCGGCCCCTACCGTTTGTTATTTTATTTTATTTATTACCTTCTCATTTTGCCTGGGATGGGATTCATCGATCCTTTGCATTTTCCTTGGTTTCTTAGTTTTAGTTTCCTTTGCATAGTTTACACAAACGAGCTACAGGTTGAGTGTAGATGTTCCCTGGTAAAAGCTTGGAAGAATTGAGAGAAGGACTACAG
This sequence comes from Triticum aestivum, assembly GCF_018294505.1. Lineage (NCBI taxonomy): Eukaryota > Viridiplantae > Streptophyta > Magnoliopsida > Poales > Poaceae > Triticum > Triticum aestivum. Next base: position 71,507,878 of record NC_057804.1, read on the forward strand.
GTTGCTCTGAGCGACATTGATGTACATTGATGTCATCAACTCTGTTGTTATTCCTAGTTCCAAACATGTCTGGAAAGTAAAGGTTCCTCTGAAAATCAAAGTGTTTACGTGGTTTGTCCATAAACAAGTCATTCTAACGAAAGATAATTTGATTAAGCGCAACTGGACATGTTCTACTAGGTGTAGTTTCTGTGATCGGGATGAAAATATCAAGCATCTTTTCTTTGATTGCCCGTTGGCGAGGGTGTTATGGCGCTCGGTGCAAATTGCTTTTAACATTACTCCTCCGAATTCGGTCAGGTCGATTTTTGGAACGTGGCTTGCCGGTATAGAGGCCGAAACAGCTAGACAAATTCGTGTAGGAGCATGTGCGTTGTTATGGACAATTTGGAACTGCAGAAATGATTTGGCTTTTAACAGAACAACAACTATTCATTTTTTGCAGGTTGTATTCCGGGCTACTGCGCTAATCTGTATGTGGTCATTACTCACTCCGACGGAGGCCAGGGAACATTTGGTTACTGGATCTGTCCGGTGGGAGATGGTAGCGCGGGATATTTTCAACCGGTTTGGATGGCGGTCATGTAATAGGATAGACGATTAGTTTACCTATCTTTCTTTAGTATGCCAGCCGGTTGTGGCTTCTAGGCCTTGTTTGATTTCGCTAGCTCTTTGTGAGTCAGCCTCCTTTGTTGCAGTACATTGCAAGACTTTGTTGAACCACTTATTTATTTATAAATGTGGCCATATGCACCACTCAGATGCAGAGGCCGGGGAGTCCCCCATTTCTAAAAAAAAGGTTGCTCTGAGCGACATGTGCTTCGTGGGGCTGGCTTGCTCGCGTGTCCGGATGACGGTGTCCTCCGGCCGGCCAGGGCCGGGTTGCGTCGGTAGCGCGAGCCTCGTGCGTGTAGTTTGCCCGGCTGTGCGTCGTGTCGGGTTGCGGCGGCTGGTCGGCCTCTCGTCGCATGCGTCTGTTCGGTTCCCGTGCCCAGCTGCGCCCAGGTGTGCCGGCTTGCGTGTTGGCGTTCACCAGGGCTCTTTGCCCACCCGGCCACGAGGAGCTTACATGGCGCTGGTTCGGTTTGTGACCGTTGGTGCTGCCGTCGGGTGGGCCCTTGGGTGTGGTCTGTCCGTTTTCTAAAAGAAAGAATATCTTCGGCCTCTACATCAATCGATGCGTACAGCCATATTATTGAATAAAAATGTAACAAGGTCATAAGGTTCAGAGATGATCATAAACTAAGCAGTAGTCAAAAGTAAATAAATCTGAAAAGCGCCACACCCGCCAATATAAACATAAGCTATGATGCCTACACACCTAGCCTACTATTAGCTCAGCATCCAAATCGGCCGAAGATAGCATGTGCTACCGTGAACCAACGGTTGCACGTAATAACCAACGGATCCCTAAAGTCTGCATGAGTGAGTAAGGACCACATACGGATCCAAACTGTAGCTAGCCTAAAAAAAATTGGTGAATTGTGTCCCGTTAAAAATCACATCATTTCTATTGTTCCATATAGCCCAAAATAATGCACATACTCTTATCCGAATATGTTTAGCTAAGTGTACGTCCACTCCATTAAGCCGCGTCCCAAATAACGTGTTTATACTCCTTGGAGGTTGAACGTTATAGGCTATATGAATTGATTGTCATAATAATTATGCAAGAGGACATTCGAGAAAGAGGTGTTTAATTGTTTCATTTTGATCACACAAACAACACCTAAAGTTACCAACCCAATTCCTTTTTGCCAAGTTATCTTTGATTAAAATAACCTCTTTATGGACAAACCACATAAATATTTTAATACAAAGCGGAACTTTAATCTTCCAAATGTGCAATGACCTCGACAATGGCCCAGAGTCAATTAGTTCCAAATACATGGATTTCACTGAAAAGATTCCATTCGTGGTTAACTCCTAGCGAATTGTATCCGCCTGATCAGATAGGTGAACCCTCATCAACCTATGAACCTGGTGCAACCAAGCATTCCAACGTTCCCCTACTAGGGATCTCCTAAATTGGATATTAAGTGGTATGGAATTTAATACTATGGCAGCATAATCCTCCTTACATTGCACAATATTATATAAGGATGAATATTGCAAAGCCAAAGACATCTCCCCTAACCATGTATCCTCCCAAAATCGAGTAGTATTAACCAATTAGGAATTTCACTCGTTGGAAGAAAGTTGCTTTCGTCCTCATTAATCCCTTCCAGAATGGTGAGTCCGTTGGCCTAGCGATGACTTGGACAAAGTCTTAAGAGTGTAAGTATTTATTCCCCAAGATTTGTATCCACATATCCTTGGTCTCAGTAGATATTCTGTATAGCCACTTGCTAAGCAGGCATCTATTTTTGACCTCTAAATTTTTGATCCCTGACCCGCCCTGGTCTTTTGGTCTACAAATAATATCCCATCTAGCCAATCTGTACTTTTTCTTGGCCTCATCACTTCGCCAAAAGAATCAGGATCTATAAAAGTCAAGTCTTTTCCGTACCCCTGCCGGTACTTCAAAGAAGAACATCGGCAGGCTCGTCAAAATTGAATTTATCAAAACCAACCAACCTCCGTATGACATGAGCTTGCCATTCTAGCAGCTCAGTTTCTTTTCAAATCGATCTTCTATACATTTCCATTCCTTATTCGTTAAACGTCTATAATGAATTGGGATCCCTAGATAACTAAAAGGTAAGCATCCCATTTCACAACCGAATAAATTTCTATAATCATGTTGTTCCTCTTTGGCTCTCCCAAAACAGAACAATTCGCTTTTATTGAAGTTGATTTTGAGCCCAGACAGTTGCTCAAAAAGACAGAATACAAGCTTCATATTCCTAGCTCTTGCACGATTATGTTCCACGAACATAATAGTGTCATTTGTGTATTGTAGGAAGGAGACTCCCCCCTCTACAAGGTGGGGGACGAGTCTTCCTACTTGGCCACTCTCTTGGGCCCGGCCAATTAGTATTGCCAACATATCCGCTACAATGTTAAACAGCATTGGAGACATGAAATCTCCCTGTTGTAACCCCTTACATGTCTGAAAAAATTGTCCTGTATCGTCGTTGACTTTTATTCTGACACTACCTTTCTATATGAATGAATTCACCTGAGATCTCGAAGACTCATTGAACCCCTTCATACGTAAGGCTTGCTGCAAAAAGGATCATTTGACCTTATCATATGCTTTTTCAAAATCCACTTTGAAGATAACACCATCTAATTTCTTTGTATGGATTTCATGCAGTGTTTCATGTAAGACCACAACCCCTTCATGGATGTGTCGTCATGGCATGAAAGCGGTTTGTGTTGGTTGCACAACCGAATGGGCTATATGTGTCAACCTGTTCGTGCAAACCTTTGTAATAATCTTAAAGCTTACATTGAGAAGACAGATCGATCTGAATTGCTCAATGCGAATAGCCTCAACCCTCTTTGGCAACAATGTTATTGTTCCAAAATTGAGTTGAAAGAGGTTTAAGTGGCCATCGAACAAATCATGAAACATAGGCATAAGATCTCCCTTTATGGTATGCCAGCATTTTTGATAAAATTCCACCGGGAACCCATCCGGCCCAGGGGCTTTATTATGCTTCATTTGCGTTATTGCATCAAACACCTCTTTCTTAGTGAACAGAGCAGACAACAACTCATTCTCTTCTAAGTTAAGTTGAGGTATGTCCCCGATCGAACTCTCATCTAGAGCTACAAAATTTTCTTCTAGTGCTCCAAATAGCTCCTTATAATATCTAGAGATGTACAATTTTAGGTTCTCGTATCCTACAATTGTACCCTCATCTTGTTCGAGCTATATTATCTATGTTTCCCATTAGCTATCATATGAAAAAAATTGTGTATTATCAACTCCTTGGACGATCTTAAACCCATTTGCTCTAAGCGCCCATTTCATTCCTCCTCTCTCATAAGGGTTTGTAACTTCTTCTCGGCCTCATTCTTAATATCTCGCTCCGACATATTAAGAAGGGTGGATTCCGCTTTCACACCAAGTTCATTAATAATTTGTGTTAACCTCTCCTTTTCAACTTTGTAAATACCACTTTGGTTTTTGGCGCATCCCCTCAAGAATTGGCGCAAATGTCTAATTTTGTTTTTCCATATTTCCACATGAGAAGTCACACCAGACTCCCTGGCGCATTCTGTGGCAATAAGATTTAGGAAGTCCTCCCTCTCAAACTATCCTAGTTCGAAAGAGAACTTATTTCTGTTGCCCACATGGGTCGATTCCCCGGAATCAACCAGCAATGGGGAATGGTCCGAAATGGCCCTCTATATAGCACGAACGGTTACTAGTGAAAATTTCTGTTCCCACTCAACACTAGTAAGGACCCTATCCAATTTCTCATAGGTTGGAATTGGTAAGGAATTAGCCCACCTGAATTGTCTAGCAGAGAGTTCAACCTCCCTCAAGTCGAGACTCTCAATGATCATATTGAACATGAATGACCACCTTCTATTGAAATTGTTATTATTTTTCCCATATTGTCTTCTAATGATGTTGAAATCTCCTCCAACCATAATGGGCAACCTTTCATCCCCACAAATTCTCACTAAATCTGCAAGGAAGTCAGGCATAAGTTTTGGCTTCGCCGCACCATATACGGCCACCAAAGCCCATATGAATCCATCAATTTTCGATCTCACTCAAAATTTGACAGCAAATTCATCGTGAACCACATTTAGCACTTCTAAAGTTTCGCACTTCACCCCACGTAGGATCCCTCCAGATCGCCCCCTTGGAGAAAGACGGTGCCAATCAAAATCAACCCCCCTGCAATGGTGTTGAGATAACCCGAGCTTAGTAAGCCCACACATAGTAAGGTGCCCGGGATTATACACCAGAAAACCTTACTAAGCCTACACATAGGGATGCTAGCACAGAGCCTGACCTGAGAGCACTTGCAGCCACCACACCAGTTTCTCTCTCTAGGCATCAGCCAGCCCCATGCCCCCACACCACCACCATCACACGTGCCGACGTCGCCTGAGCTGAGCGCAACCTCTGGCCGGCCGCCACCCACGCCCCCAAGGCGTTCCGCTCACTGCCCCTGACGGAATGGCCTGATCTGCCGCCCAGCACCTCCAGACTCTAGCTGCTCCAGGCTCCATTGCTCAGCGAACTCCTCCACTATCCCTGTCGCCTAGAGCAGAAAATAGACCACACCCTCGCTGCTGATGCCTTGACATATCGCTCTAGCTGCCTTTAGTGGCGGAGCTTCATGAGGGCCAAAGGGGACCATTGCCCCCTACTCTAGGAAAACTGTTACGTGTGCATCTAATTATTAGGTTTGAATATCCAAGATTTCTCAAGAGTTATGCATAACTTATCTTCTTTGTCCCCTCAACTATGACTAGCGCACCACCCAGGTGCCTACCTACTGATCTGGATTGATTTTGTTGTCAATTGGTTGAACTGAGCTTAAATTGGTGCATTTTATCATCATTCATATGTAGAAATAGGAGATTGTGTGGGATTGGGAAAGGGTTCTAGTTCCGCGTCGGCGAGTCCGTCGCTAGCTCTCTAGGCAGCTGGTGTGTCCTTGCTGCTGCTCAAGTGTTCTGCTGCGGTTTTTGAGCTTGCAGAGCGTCTGCTTCCTTTCTTTTAGTTTGCTTGTTTGTATGGTGTAAGCTAGCTGTGTTCTAGGCACCTTGTATCTTTCAGCCGTTGGTATTTTCTTTCTGTTTCAGTTTGGTGTTGATGTTAGCTGTAATCCTAGCCGGTTCGTTAATTCAAAGCCAGGTTTGCGTCAAGCCTTCTCTCTAAAAAAAGATTGAGATTGTGGAGGGAGAGTAATGTAGGGTTCAGGAAGAAAATGGAGTATTAATTACAAGGTCGCTCAATAAGATTCAAGATGAGTATCTTACCAATGATTTGTTAGTTAACATAGAGCAATAAATTCAATAAGAAGTGAATGATGCCTACTGAAGTAATATAGGGCTCAAGATTTGAAAATTTGGTGCTAGCTCTTATTTAGAATTGTGCTCTAGACTAGAGGTGTAGTAGGATCTCTGCTATTGCTCTCTCTTCCTGACACGACTACTTACCACTGATATTTGGTTGTTTTGGGGTTTCTCACAATGGATTTCCGGCGGCTGGAGGTCGTCATCTTGGCTATCATGTTGCTGCTTGCCGTTCAGGGGCCGTCTGCTATTGCGGCCGACACCCCCACTGTCCTGAAGCTGGAGCGGCACAACACAATGCCCAGTGGAGTTGTCGAGCTCCCTGTGAATGGTACGGGACAATACATGTTCCACGCGTAAGTTTTCTGACTCCTCCTTTGTTTTCAAATTAATCCAGGACGTGCATAAGGCTAGAAGCCTTGCATCACAAGTACCTATAGTCCCTGTGGTTTCCATTTCCCCGAGAGATTCAAACGACCAACATAGCGAAATTTGGAAGCAACGTAAGCTGATCATGGCAAGATCTCATTGGTCCACTAATTGAAGGTAGACTTACATTATGTCGACATAAGAATTCTCATTGCCATGTTATAACATTGTGCTTGTAAGAATTGCCAGCTTTATTACGCACATGCAAGAAAGTCGCGTCGTAATAAGGCTTAATGTTCCTACAAAGTCATGCCACGACCTATCTGCATCTCTGAATTGTTGAAGATTGATGAGATGTGCACAATGAAAGTCCATATCATCCATGCAAAGGATTCTGATAGACCTGCCCAAATTGGTGGGCGGGGTGTCGAAGGACGGTGTAAAGAAGCTACTACTAAAATTGTGGAACCTTCTCATTCTCGTCCTCAGCTCGTGAAAATGCAATTACGTAATGCAAGTGTAGAGGATTCTTATTCTAGTCCTCAGCCCATGGAAATGCAATCACCCTCAACGGAAAGACATATACGAGTTGAAACGGTTAACTCGAGTCCGGGCAACGAGGGTATGACGAGTTCTTACTTCTCTGGTTCATTTAGTTCATGTTACTAGAGACACGGTCGTTCCTTTCAAATCATATGTGGTATCGTCATCTTCCACAGCTATATTGAATAGTTGTTTTGTTCTTTTCTTCGTGCAGGAGATTCTTCGATGTCAGAGGATAGTGTCACTTTGACTGGTTGCATCGGTGTGCATTTGAGGCGCATACCTTTAATTCAGAAGAAGGTCGTGAAGCAGAAGGTCGACCTTATTGGTTCTGAAATTCCCATCTGTGTGTTCGTGATGCAGAAGACCAATGTTACAGGAAGATGCGCTCTAGTGAGATCCATATTTTCTTATATATTTTCCTTCGAAGCAAATATTTTATTCTTCTGTGCATAATCTGCTAGTGCTACAGTAGTGCATTTCTTATGTTTTTTTAGAACTAGGTAGTGCATTTGTTGCTATGTGAGGGTGATCGCATACCATCACAGGCCACTAGCCCAAAGCCACGAGAGGTGTCGCGCTGAGGCTATTTAGGAGCAGCCTCTGCCTAGTGATGTAACCATGTTAGGTTTGCTATTTCCTTCCGGAGTTTAGATATATATTTTCATTTTGGTAGGTTTCTAAGCCCCCAAGTCGATGCTTTTCATCTAATAAGAGTCTTGCACATAGCTATATGATGCCATCCTAGACCCTAATTCATTATCAACCAAGCAACAATGTACCTCTTACCAGTCTATTCTCCTATCCTCAGGGGCGGAGCCAGAAAATTTGTTCATTGGGTTCATTCCAGACCTACATTCCATATAGTTTTATTTTGTTTTGCCAAAGTATGTATCAACTCTCGAAAAATTTCCTTATTTTTTGACTCTTCTGACTCATCATGGCCTCGAAAAGTTAAGCCTTAATGCAACAAGTATCTCAATCAATCAATGAAATCATTAAGCCAGATTCGATTTTGCTTTTTTGTATGGTCAGTTTGCTTATCAAGAGCAACCTGAATTGACTGAACTTGATTCATCAAAGCAACACATCTTTCTACTATTACATTATGAAAGCTAATAACACTACCCTTACCCTCATGAGTATATAGTCTGCTTTTCTTGTTCCAACCGTTCTAACCGTTAATTGCAAACGCACCAGTCCCAGCTTATCCCTCGTTGTAATCTTTGAAAAGGTAGCCGAAGAAGGTCTAATTCACTTTATCATTATACTCAAGTCAAGGACACTACTCATCAACAATCTAGATTAAATCTCCATTGATTATCTCCAATCTCCCTCTGTGGATAATCAAAATCAGACGATGGCCTATAAGGTCCCCTCGTTAAATATTTGCAACTTCTCTCATCTTGCTTCTTTGGGTTTCTTGTGTACTCCGAAATTCTCATTCGATCATTCATATCATAAGGCAACTCATCTAAGTTAATTTTTGTATGAATAGTAGGCTTCGGGAGACTTAACTGCAGTGACATTTGATGCACTTTGCCTAGGTCTAATTGATGACCTCGATGTGCCTATATCATTATCTTGATCTAGTGACCGATTTCCCTTTGAAAAATACCGATCCATTAAGTAGATCAATCAAAGTGCATGGATTTCTTTATAAGACTAGGGCAAAACAATCATTGTTGTATTGGGCTATTAGGTCATCAGATAGAACATAGACAAGAGAGAGAGAAGATGCGGCAATGTAATCTAATTACCTCAACTTTTGGGATTTAATTGTTGCCGATGTCGATCTGCGGCTGCCTGCTTGCCGTGGTTATGCGGCGGTGGCCGAGTCGCCAAGCAACACGAAGAGGCGAGATGGGAGTCAAAGAAACGAAAAGACGAATGATGAAAAAAAAACAGACGATAGATGTGGCGTGCCGCGTGTGGCTGCATGTTTGCGTGACTCACGGACTCATGGTTTAGGCATGTGAATGGATTAGTGGGCTGTTGCCTCTGGGCCCTTTGTTCCACGTGAGGTATATTTATTGGGGTCAGACAAGATATTTTACTGGGTTCACGTCGCGTAAATACGTATATATACAAATGTATCAAGAAAAATCCATTGGGTTCACTTGAACCCAATAGCTCTACGCTGGCTCCGCCGCTGCCTATCCTGAGAATCGACGCTCCGGGCTGCGGTGGCTACAAACACTATTGTGAATGCTGCAGATTCATAACCTTTAGTTGATTATTTCACTTCCTTTGACAACTTGACTAGGAGTAATAATTTTCACATCCTGATTTGCTTGAACACCATCATCTGACATTCTTCTTTTCCCTGTGTGTAACCAACCAGAGCATCTCCAAGAGATATGTCCGCAGATATCTAGGGGACGAGGTGCGAAGCATCTGGCTGGAGCGAGACGGGGAGAGGTGCCAAGTGACGCTGGGACGCGGGCCTCAGAACAACAGGGTTGTGGGTGGATGGGTAAAGTTCGCCAAGGAGGACGGGCTGCGGACGGGCGATGTCTGCCTCCTCGAGCGGCTGAGGCACTGCAAGGAGTGCACAATGAAGGTCCGCATCATCCGCCGCGTAAAGCGTGCCGGTTGATCAACAGTGTTCATTCTGTTTCCACCGATCCTTTGCATCGTCGTCGTTAAGACTTTAAGAAGGTGTTTGCTGGAACAGAGTTTTGAGATTTGAACCGGTAACGCCGGCGAGTCGCGGTGATGAATTTCAGTTGAGTGGACCTAGTTTGTGGAACAGCAGATGTGCAGGTTTGTTCAAGTCGTTGAGAACGAGCTCGCATGTGTTGTCTGGGTTGTGCTTTGGATCTTCGATGCTGGCCGGCCCCTACCGTTTGTTATTTTATTTTATTTATTACCTTCTCATTTTGCCTGGGATGGGATTCATCGATCCTTTGCATTTTCCTTGGTTTCTTAGTTTTAGTTTCCTTTGCATAGTTTACACAAACGAGCTACAGGTTGAGTGTAGATGTTCCCTGGTAAAAGCTTGGAAGAATTGAGAGAAGGACTACAGGTTGCTCTGAGCGACATGTGCTTCGTTGGGCTGGCTTGCTCGCGTGCCAGGGCCGGGTTGCGTCGGTAGCGCGAGCCTCGTGCCTGTAGTTTGCCCGGCTGTTCGTCGTGTCGGGTGCGGCGGCTGGTCGGCCTCTCGTCGCATGGGTCTGTTCGGTTCCCGTGCCCAGCTGCGCCCAGGTGTATGGCGCTGGCTCGGTTTGTGACAGTTGGTGCTGCCGTCGGGTGGGCCCTTGAGGTGTGGTCTATCTGTTTTCTAAATGGAGGAATATCTTCGGCCTCTACATCAATAGATGCGTGCAACCATTTTATTGAATAAAAATGTAACAAGGCTATAAGATTCAGAGATGATCATAAACTAAGCAGTAGTCAAAAGTAAATAAATCTGAAAAGCGCAACACCCGGCGATATAAACATAAGCTATGATGCCTACACACCTAGCCTACTATTAGCTCACCATCCAAATCGGCCGAAAATAGCCTGTGCTACTGTCAACCAACGGTTGTACGTAATAACCAATGGATCCTCAAAGTCTGCATGAGTGAGTAAGGACCACATACGGATCCAAACTGTAGCTAGCCTGCAAAAAATTGGTGAATTGTGTCCCATTAAAAATCACATCATTTCTACTGTTCCATATAGCCCAAAATAATGCACATACTCTTATCCGAATATGTTTAGCTAAGTGTACGTCCATTCCATTAAGCCGCGTCCCAAATAACATGTTTATACTGAAGGAAATATGCCCTAGAGGCAATAATAAAGTTATTATTTATTTCCTCATATCATGATAAATGTTTATTATTCATGCTAGAATTGTATTAACCGGAAACATGATACATGTGTGAATACATAGACAAACATATAGTCAGTAGTATGCCTCTACTTGACTAGCTCATTAATCAAAGATGGTTATGTTTCCTAACCATAGACATGTGTTGTCATTTGATTAATGGGATCACATCATTAGAAGAATGATGTGATTGACATGACCCATTCCGTTAGCCTAGCACTTGATCGTTTAGTATATTGCTATTGCTTTCTTTATGACTTATACAATTTCCTGTAACTATGAGAATTATGCAACTCCCGTTTACCGGAGGAACACTTTGGGTACTACCAAACGTCACAACGTAACTGGGTGATTATAAAGGAGTACTACAGGTGTCTCCGAAGGTACATGTTGAGTTGGCGTATTTCGAGATTAGGTTTTGTCACTCCGATTGTCGGAGATGTATCTCTGGGCCCTCTCGGTAATGCACATCATTATAAGCCTTGCAAGCAATGTGACCAAATGAGTTGGTTACGGGATGATGCATTACGGAACGAGTAAAGAGACTTGCCGGTAACGAGATTGAACTAGGTATTGGATACCAACGATCAAATCTCGGGCAAGTAACATACCGATGACAAAGGGAACAACGTATGTTGTTATGCGGTTTGACCGATAAAGATCTTCGTAGAATATGTAGGAACCAATATGGGCATCCAGGTTCCGTTATTGGTTATTGACCGAGAATAGTTCTAGGTCATGTCTACATAGTTCTCGAACCCGTAGGGTCCGCACGCTTAACATTACGATGACAGTTTTATTATGAGTTTATAAGTTTTGATGTACCGAAGTTTGTTCGGAGTCCCGGATGTGATCACGGACGTAACGAGGAGTCTCGAAATGGTCGAGACATAAAGATCGATATATTGGAAGCCTATATTTGGACATCGGAATCGTTCCGAGTGAAATCGGCATTTTACCGGAGTACCGGGAGGTTACCGGAACCCCCCGGGGGTTATTGGGCCTACATGGGCCTCGAGGGAGAAGAGGGAAGGAGGCAGGAGGGGGCCGCGTGCCCCTCCCCTTCCTAGTCCGAATAGGACAAGGGAAGGGGGGCGGCGCCCCCCCTTTCCTTCCCCTCTTCCTCCTTTTCCCCCCCTTCTCCTATTCCAACTAGGAAAGAAGGGAGTCCTACTCCCGGTGGGAGTAGGACTCCCCCCTTGGCGCGCCCTCCTTGGCCGGCCGCCTCCTCCCCCTGGCTCCTTTATATACGGGGGCGGGGGGCACCCCATAGACACACAAGTTGATCTACGGATCGTTCCTTAGCCGTGTGCGGTGCCCCCCTCCACCATATTCCACCTCGGTCATATCGTCGCGGAGTTTAGGCGAAGCCCTGCGCCGGTAGAGCATCATCATCGTCACCAGGCCGTCGTGCTGACGGAACTCATCCCCGAAGCTTTGCTGGATCGGAGCCCGGGGATCGTCATCGAGCTGAACGTGTGCTGAACTCGGAGGTGCCGTACGTTCGGTGCTTGGATCGGTCGGATCGTGAAGACGTACGACTACATCAACCGTGTTGTGCTAACGCTTCCGCTTACGGTCTACGAGGGTACGTGGACAACACTCTCCCCTCTCGTTGCTATGTCATCACCATGATCTTGCGTGTACGTAGGAATTTTTTTGAAATTACTACGTTCCCCAACAGTGGCATCCGAGCCAGGTTTTATGCGTTGATGTTATATGCACGAGTAGAACACAAGTGAGTTGTGGGCGATACAAGTCATACTGCTTACCAGCATGTCATACTTTGGTTCGGCGTTATTGTGAGATGAAGCAGCCCGGACCGACATTACGCGTACGCTTACGCGAGACTGGTTTCACCGTTACGAGCACTCGTGCTTAAAGGTGGCTGGCGGGTGTCTGTCTCTCTCACTTTAGCTGAATCGAGTGTGGCTACGCCCGGTCCTTGCGAAGGTTAAAACAGCACCAACTTGACGAACTATCGTTGTGGTTTTTATGCGTAGGTAAGAACGGTTCTTGCTAAAGCCCGTAGTAGCCACGTAAAATTTGTAACAACAAAGTAGAGGACGTCTAACTTGTTTTTGCAGGGCATGTTGTGATGTGATATGGTCAAGACGTGATGCTATATTTTATTGTATGAGATGATCATGTTTTGTAACCGAAGTTATCGGCAACTGGCAGGAGCCATATGGTTGTCGCTTTATTGTATGAAATGCAAACGCCCTGTAATTGCTTTACTTTATCTCTAAGCGGTAGCGATAGTCGTAGAAGCAATAGATGGCGTAACGACAACGATGCTACGATGGAGATCAAGGTGTCGCGCCGGTGACGATGGTGATCACGACGGTGCTTCGAAGATGGAGATCACAAGCACAAGATGATGATGGCCATATCATATCACTTATATTGATTGCATGTGATGTTTATCCTTTATGCATCTTATCTTGCTTTGATTGACGGTAGCATTTTAAGATGATCTCTCACTAATAATCAAGAAGTGTTCTCCCTGAGTATGCACCGTTGCGAAAGTTCTTCGTGCTGAGACACCACGTGATGATCGGGTGTGATAGGCTCTACGTTCAAATACAACGGGTGCAAAACAGTTGCACACGCGGAATACTCAGGTCATACTTGACGAGCCTAGCATATACAGATATGGCCTCAGAACACGGAGACCAAAAGGTCGAACGTGAATCATATAGTAGATATGATCAACATAGTGATGTTCACCATTGAAACTACTCCATCTCACGTGATGATCGGACATGGTTTAGTTGATTTGGATCACGTGATCACTTAGATGACTAGAGAGATGTCTGTCTAAGTGGGAGTTCTTAAGTAATATGATTAATTGAACTTAAATTTATCATGAACTTAGTACCTGATAGTATTTTGCTTGTCTATGTTTGTTTGTAGATAGATGGCTCGTGCTGTTGTTCCGTTGAATTTTAATGCGTTCCTTGAGAAAGCAAAGTTGAAAGATGATGGTAGCAATTACACGGACTGGGTCCGTAACCTGAGGATTATCCTCATTGCTGCACAGAAAAGCTACGTCCTGGAAGCACCGCTGGGTGCCAGGCCTGCTGCTAATGCAACTGACGACATTAAGAACGTCTGGCAGAGCAAAGCTGATGACTACTCGATAGTTCAGTGTGCCATGCTTTACGGCTTAGAACCGGGTCTTCAACGACGTTTTGAACGTCATGGAGCATATGAGATGTTCCAGGAGTTGAAGTTAATATTTCAAGCAAATGCCCGGATTGAGAGATATGAAGTCTCCAATAAGTTCTATAGCTGCAAGATGGAGGAGAATAGTTCTGTCAGTGAACATATACTCAAAATGTCTGGGTATAATAATCACTTGATTCAACTGGGAGTTAATCTTCCTGATGATAGTGTCATTGACAGAATTCTTCAATCACTGCCATCAAGCTACAAGAGCTTCGTGATGAACTATAATATGCAAGGGATGAACAAGACTATTCCCGAGCTCTTCGCGATGCTAAAAGCCGCGGAGGTAGAAATCAAGAAGGAGCATCAAGTGTTGATGGTTAACAAGACCACCAGTTTCAAGAAAATGGGCAAAGGGAAGAAGAAGGGGAACTTCAAAAAGAACAGCAAGCAAGTTGCTGCTCAAGAGAAGAAACCCAAGTCTGGATCTAAGCCTGAAACTGAGTGCTTCTACTGCAAGCAGACTGGACACTGGAAGCGGAACTGCCCCAAGTATTTGGCGGATAAGAAGGATGGCAAAGTGAACAAAGGTATATGTGATATACATGTTATTGATGTGTACCTTACTAATGCTCGCAGTAGCACCTGGGTATTTGATACTGGTTCTGTTGCTAATATTTGCAACTCGAAACAGGGACTACGGATTAAGCGAAGATTGGCTAAGGACGAGGTGACGATGCGCGTGGGAAATGGTTCCAAAGTCGATGTGATCGCGGTCGGCACGCTACCTCTACATCTACCATCGGGATTAGTTTTAGACCTAAATAATTGTTATTTGGTGCCAGCGTTGAGCATGAACATTATATCTGGATCTTGTTTGATGCGAGACGGTTATTCATTTAAATCAGAGAATAATGGTTGTTCTATTTATATGAGTAATATCTTTTATGGTCATGCACCCTTGAAAAGTGGTCTATTTTTATTGAATCTCGATAGTAGTGATACACATATTCATAGTGCTGAAACCAAAAGATGCAGAGTTGATAATGATAGTGCAACTTATTTGTGGCACTGCCGTTTAGGTCATACCGGTGTAAAGCGCATGAAGAAACTCCATACTGATGGGCTTTTGGAATCACTTGATTATGAATCACTTGGTACTTGCGAACCGTGCCTCATGGGCAAGATGACTAAAACGCCATTCTCCAGAACTATGGAGCGAGCAACTGATTTGTTGGAAATCATACATACTGATGTTTGTGGTCCAATGAATGTTGAGGCTCGCGGCGGGTATCGTTATTTTCTCACCTTCACAGATGATTTGAGCAGATATGGGTATATCTACTTGATGAAACACAAGTCTGAAACATTTGAAAAGTTCAAAGAATTTCAGAGTGAAGTGGAAAATCATCGTAACAAGAAAATAAAATTTCTACGATCTGATCGTGGAGGAGAATATTTGAGTTACGAGTTTGGTCTACACTTGAAACAATGCGGAATAGTTTCGCAACTCACGCCACCCGGAACACCACAACGAAATGGTGTGTCCGAACGTCGTAATCGTACTTTACTAGATATGGTGCGATCTATGATGTCTCTTACTGATTTACCGCTATCGTTTTGGGGTTATGCTTTAGAGACGGCCGCATTCACGTTAAATAGGGCACCATCAAAATCCGTTGAGACGACGCCTTATAAACTGTGGTTTGGCAAGAAACCAAAGTTGTCGTTTCTTAAAGTTTGGGGCTGCGATGCTTATGTGAAGAAACTTCAACCAGATAAGCTCGAACCCAAATCGGAGAAATGTGTCTTCATAGGATACCCAAAAGAGACTATTGGGTACACCTTCTATCACAGATCTGAGGGCAAGATTTTCGTTGCTAAAATCAGATCCTTTCTAGAGAAGGAGTTTCTCTCGAAATTAGTGAGTGGGAGGAAAGTAGAACTTGATGAGATAACTGTATCTACTCCCTTATTGGAAAGTAGTTCATCACAAGAACCGGTTCCTGTGACAACTACACCAATTAGTGAGGAAGCTAATGATATTGATCATGAAACTTCAGATCAAGTTTCTACTGAACCTCGTAGGTCCACCAGAGTAAGATCCGCACCAGAGTGGTACGGTAATCCAATTCTGGAAGTCATGTTGCTTGACCATGATGAACCTACGAACTATGAGGAAGCAATGATGAGCCCAGATTCCGCAAAATGGCTAGAGGCCATGAAATCTGAGATGGGATCCATGTATGAAAACAAAGTATGGACTTTGGTTGACTTGCCCGATGATCGGCAAGCAATTGAGAATAAATGGATCTTTAAGAAGAAGACTGACGCTGATGGTAATGTAACTATCTATAAAGCTCGACTTGTTGCGAAAGGTTTTCGACAAGTTCAAGGAGTTGACTACGATGAGACTTTCTCACCCGTAGCGATGCTTAAGTCTGTCCGAATCATGTTAGCTATTGCTGCATTTCATGATTATGAAATTTGGCAAATGGATGTCAAAACTGCATTCTTGAATGGATTTCTGGAAGAAGAGTTGTATATGATGCAGCCAGAAGGTTTTGTTGATCCAAAAGGTGCTAACAAAGTGTGCAAGCTCCAGCATTCCATTTATGGACTGGTGCAAGCATCTCGGAGTTGGAATAAACGCTTTGATAGTGTGATCAAAGCATATGGTTTTATACAGACTTTTGGAGAAGCCTGTATTTACAAGAAAGTGAGTGGGAGCTCTGTAGCATTTCTGATATTATATGTAGATGACATATTATTAATTGGAAATGATATAGAATTTCTGGATAGCATAAAGGGATACTTGAATAAAAGTTTTTCAATGAAAGACCTCGGTGAAGCTGCTTACATATTGGGCATCAAGATCTATAGAGATAGATCAAGACACTTAATAGGACTTTCACAAAGCACATACCTTGATAAAATTTTGAAAAAGTTCAAAATGGATCAGGCAAAGAAAGGGTTCTTGCCCGTACTACAAGGTGTGAAGTTGAGTCAAACTCAATGCCCGACCACAGCAGAAGATAGAGAGAAAATGAAAGATGTTCCCTATGCTTCAGCCATAGGCTCTATCATGTATGCAATGCTGTGTACCAGACCTGACGTATGCTTAGCAATAAGCTTGGCAGGAAGGTACCAAAGTAATCCAGGAGTGGATCACTGGACAGCGGTCAAGAACATCCTGAAATACCTGAAAAGGACTAAGGATATGTTTCTCGTATATGGAGGTGACAAAGAGCTAGTCGTAAATGGTTACGTCGATGCAAGCTTTGACACTGATCCGGACGATTCTAAATCGCAAACCGGATACGTGTTTTTATTAAACGGTGGAGCTGTAAGTTGGTGCAGTTCTAAACAAAGCGTCGTGGCGGGATCTACATGTGAAGCGGAGTACATAGCTGCTTCGGAAGCAGCAAATGAAGGAGTCTGGATGAAGGAGTTCATTTCCGATCTAGGTGTCATACCTAGTGCATCGGGACCAATGAAAATCTTCTGTGACAATACTGGTGCAATTGCCTTGGCAAAGGAATCCAGATTTCACAAGAGGACCAAGCCCATCAAGAGACGCTTCAATTCCATTCGGGACCAAGTCCAAGTGGGAGACATAGAGATTTGCAAGATACATACGGATCTGAATGTTGCAGACCCGTTGACTAAGCCACTCTCACGAGCAAAACATGATCAGCACCAAGACTCCATGGGTGTTAGAATCATTACTATGTAATCTAGATTATTGACTCTAGTGCAAGTGGGAGACTGAAGGAAATATGCCCTAGAGGCAATAATAAAGTTATTATTTATTTCCTCATATCATGATAAATGTTTATTATTCATGCTAGAATTGTATTAACCGAAAACATGATACATGTGTGAATACATAGACAAACATATAGTCACTAGTATGCCTCTACTTGACTAGCTCATTAATCAAAGATGGTTATGTTTCCTAACCATAGACATGTGTTGTCATTTGATTAATGGGATCACATCATTAGAAGAATGATGTGATTGACATGACCCATTCCGTTAGCCTAGCACTTGATCGTTTAGTATATTGCTATTGCTTTCTTCATGACTTATACATGTTCCTGTAACTATGAGAATTATGCAACTCCCGTTTACCGGATGAACACTTTGGGTACTACCAAGCGTCACAACGTAACTGGGTGATTATAAAGGAGTACTACAGGTGTCTCCGAAGGTACATGTTGAGTTGGCGTATTTCGAGATTAGGTTTTGTCACTCTGATTGTCGGAGAGGTATCTCTGGGCCCTCTTGGTAATGCACATCATTATAAGCCTTGCAAGCAATGTGACCAAATGAGTTGGTTATGGGATGATGCATTACGTAACGAGTAAAGAGACTTGCCGGTAACGAGATTGAACTAGGTATTGGATACCGATGATCAAATCTCGGGCAAGTAACATACCAATGACAAAGGGAACAACGTATGTTGTTATGCGGTTTGACCGATAAAGATCTTCGTAGAATATGTAGGAACCAATATGGGCATCCAGGTTCCGCTATTGGTTAGTGACCGAGAATAGTTCTAGGTCATGTCTACATAGTTCTCGAACCCGTAGGGTCCGCACGCTGAACGTTACGATGATAGTTTTATTATGAGTTTATAAGTTTTGATGTACCGAAGTTTGTTCGGAGTCCCGGATGTGATCACGGACGTAACGAGGAGTCTCGAAATGGTCGAGACATAAAGATCGATATATTGGAAGCCTATATTTGGACATCGGAATCGTTCCGGGTGAAATCGGCATTTTACCGGAGTACCGGGAGGTTACCGGAACCCCCCGGGGGGTTATTGGGCCTACATGGGTCTCGAGGGAGAAGAGGGAAGGAGGCAGGAGGGGGCCGTGCGCCCCTCCCCTTCCTAGTCCGAATAGGACAAGGGAAGGGGGGGGCGGTGCCCCCCCCCTTTCCTTCCCCTCTTCCTCCGCTTTCCCCCCTTCTCCTATTCCAACTAGGAAAGAAGGGAGTCCTACTCCCGGTGGGAGTAGGACTCCCCCCTTGGCGCGCCCTCCTTGGACGGCCGCCTCCTCCCCCCTGGCTCCTTTATATACGGGGGCGGGGGGCACCCCATAGACACACAAGTTGATCTACGGATCGTTCCTTAGCCGTGTGCGGTGCCCCCCCTCCACCATATTCCACCTCGGTCATATCGTCGCGGAGTTTAGGCAAAGCCCTGCGCCGGTAGAGCATCATCATCGTCACCACGCCGTCGTGCCGACGGAACTCATCCCCGAAGCTTTGCTGGATCGGAGCCCGGGGATCATCATCGAGCTGAACGTGTGCTGAACTCGGAGGTGCCGTACGTTCGGCGCTTGGATCGGTCGGATCGTGAAGACGTACGACTACATCAACCGCGTTGTGCTAACGCTTCCGCTTACGGTCTACGAGGGTACGTGGACAACACTCTCCCCTCTCGTTGCTATGCCATCACCATGATCTTGCGTGTACGTAGGAATTTTTTTGAAATTACTACGTTCCCCAACATATACTACTTGGAGGTTGAACGTTATAGGCTATATGAATTGATTGCCATAATAATTGTGCAAGAGGACATTCGAGAAAGAGGTGTTTAATCGTTTCATTTTGATCACAGAAGAAACACCTAAAGTTACCAACCCAATTCCTTTTTGCCAAGTTATCTTTGGTTAGAATAACCTCTTTATGGACAAACCACATAAATATTTTAATACAAAGCAGAACTTTAATCTTCCAAATGTGCAATGACCTCGACAATGGCCCAGAGTCAATTAGTTCCGAATACATGGATTTCACTGAGAAGATTCCATTCGTGGTTAACTCCTAGCAAATTGTATCCGCCTGATCAGATAGGTGAACACTCATCAACCTATGAACCAGGTGCAACCTAGCATTACAATGTTCCCCTACTAGGGATCTCCTAAACTGGATATTAAGTGGTATCGAATTTAATACTGTGGCAACATAATCCTCCTTACGTTGGACAATATTATATAAGGATGAATATTGCAAAGTCAAAGACATCTCCCCTAACCATGTATCCTCCCAAAATCGAGTAGTATTTCCATTACCAATTAGGAATTTCACTTGTTGGAAGAAAGTTGCTTTCGTCCTCATTAATCGCTTCCAGAATGGTGAGTCCGTTGGCCTAGCGATGACTTGGACAAAGTCTTAAGAGTGTAAGTATTTATTCCCCAAGATTTGTATCCACATACCCTTGGTCTCAGTAGATATTCCGTATAGCCACTTGCTAAGCAGACATCTATTTTTGACCTCTAAATTTTTGATCCCTAGCCTGCCCTGGTCTTTTGGTCTACAATAATATCCCATCTAGCCAATCTGTACTTCTTCTTGGCCTCATCACTTCGCCAAAAGAATCGGGATCTATAAAAATCAAGTCTTTTCCGTACCCCTACCGGTACCTCAAAGAAGAACATCGGCAGGCTCGTCAAAATTGAATTTATCAAAACAAACCAACCTCCGTATGACATGAGCTTCCCATTCTAGCAGCTCAGTTTCTTTTCAAATCGATCTTCTATACATTTCCATTCCTTGCTCGTTAAACGTCTATAATGAATTGGGATCCCTAGATAACTAAAAGGTAAGCATCCCATTTCACAACCGAATAAATTTCTATAATCATGTTGTTCCTCTTTGGCTCTCCCAAAACAGAATAATTCACTTTTATTGAAGTTGATTTTGAGCCCAGACAGTTGCTCAAAAAGACAGAATACAAGCTTCTGATTCCTAGCTCTTGCACGATCATGTTCCACGAATATAATAGTGCCATTCGCGTATTGTAGGAAGGAGACTCCCCCCTCTACAAGGTGGGGGACGAGTCTTCCTACTTGGCCACTCTCTTTGGCCCAGCCAATTAGTATGGCCAACATATCCGCTACAATGTTAAACAGCATTGGAGACATGAAATCTCCCTGTTGTAACCCCTTACGTGTCTGAAACAATTGTCATGTATCGTCACTGACTTTTATTCTGACACTACCTTTTTGTATGAATGAATCCACCTGAGATCTCGTAGACTCATTGAACCCCTTCAAACGTAAGGCTTGCTACAAAAATGATCATTTGACCTTATCATATGCTTTTTCAAAATCCACTTTGAAGATAACACCATCTAATTTCTTTGTATGGATTTCATGCAGTGTTTCATGTAAGACCACAACCCCTTCATGGATGTGTCGTCATGGCATGAAAGCGGTTTGTGTTGGTTGCACACCCGAATGGGCTATCTGTGTCAACCTATTCGTGCAAACCTTTGTAAAAATCTTAAAGCTTACATTGAGAAGACAGATCGATCTGAATTGCTCAATGCGAATAGCCTCAACCCTCTTTGGCAACAACGTTATTGCTCCAAAATTGAGTTGAAAGAGGTTTAAGTGGCCATCGAACAAATCATGAAACACAGGCATAAGATCTCCCTTTATGATATGCCAGCATTTTTGATAAAATTCCACCGGGAACCCATCCGGCCCAGGGGCTTTATTATGCTTCATTTGCGTTATTGCATCAAACACCTCTTTCTTAGTGAACAGAGCAGACAACAACTCATTCTCTTCTAAGTTAAGCTGAGGTATGTCCCCGATCGAACTCTCATCTAGAGCTACAAAACTTTCTTCTAGTGCTCCAAAAAGCTTCTTATAATATCCAGAGATGTACAATTTTAGGTTCTCGTATCCTGCAATTGTACCCTCATCTTGTTCGAGCTATATTATCTATGTTTCCCATTAGCTATCATATGAAAAAAATTGTGTATTATCATCTCCTTGGACGATCTTAGACCCATTTGCTCTAAGCGCCCATTTCATTCCTCCTCTCTCATAAGGGCTTGTAACATCTTCTCGGTCTCATTCTTAATATCTCGCTCGGACATATTAAGAAGGGATGATTCCGCTTTCACACCAAGTTCATTAATAATTTGTGTTAACCTCTCCTTTTCAACTTCGTAAATACCAATTTGGTTTTTGCGCATCCCCTCAAGAATTGGCGCAAATGTCTAATTTTGTTTTTCCGTATTTCCACATGAGAAGTCACACCAGACTCCCTGGCCCATTCTGTGGCAATAAGATTTAGGAAGTCCTCCCTCTCGAACTATCCTAGTTCGAAAGAGAACGTATTTCCGTTGCCCACATGGGTCGATTCCCCGAAATCAACCAACAATGGGGAATGGTCCGAAATGGCCCTCTGTAGAGCACGAACCGTTACCAGTGAAAATTTCTGTTCCCACTCAACACTAGTAAGGACCCTTTTAAATTTCTCATAGGTAGGAATTGGTAAGGAATTAGCCCACGTGAATTGTCTACCAGAGAGTTCAACCTCCCTCATAGGTAGGAATTGGTAAGGGATCCTAGCACAAAGCCTCACCTGAGAGCACTCGCAGCCACCACACCAGTTTCTCTTTGTAGGCTTCAGCCAGCCCCATGCCCCCACATCACCACCATCACACGCGCCGGCGTCGCCTGAGCTCAGCGCAACCTCTGGTCGGCCGCCACCCCACGCCCCCACGGAGTTCCGCTAACCGCCCCTGCCAGAATGTCCTGATCTGCCGCTCAGCACCCTCCAGACCCCAGCTGCTCCAGGATCCATTGCTTAGCGAACTCCTCCACAATCTCCGTTGCGTAGAGAAGAAAATAGACCACACCCTCACTGCTGATGCCTTGACATATCGCTCTAGCTGCCTTCAGTGGCGGAGCTTCATGAGGGCCAAAGGGGACCATTGCCCCTACTCTAGGAAAACAGTTAAGTGTGCCTCTAAGTATTAGGTTTGAATATCCAAGATTTCTCAAGAGTCATGCATAACTTATCTTGTTTGTCCCCTCAACTATGACTAGTGCCCTACCCTGGTGCCTACCTACTGATCTGATTTTGTTGTCAATTGGTTGAACTGAGCTTAAATTGGTGCATTTTATCATCATGCATATGTAGAAATAGGAGATTGTGTGGGGTGGGGAAAGGGTTCGGCGATGCCCTGGGTAGTGATGTTGGCCGGGTATGCTTCTTCGTGTATCAGCACTGAAGGTCTGCTACATCTTGAGCTTGCGTTGGTTTTCCTTGAAGAGGAAAGGGTGATGCAGCAATAGTAGCGTAAGCATTTCCCTCAGTTTTTGAGAACCAAGGTATCAATCCAGTAGGAGGCTCCTCAAAAGTCCCATGCACCTACACAATCAAACAAAGAATTTGCAACCAATGCAATAAAGGGGTTGTCAATCCCTTCACGGCCACTTGCAAAAGTGAGATCTGATAGAGATAGTATGATAAGATAAATATATTTTTGGTATTTTATAATATAGATGTAAAAAGTAAAGATGCAAATAAAAGTAGATTGGATGTTTATATGATAAAAGATAGACCCGGGGGCCATAAGTTTCACTAGAGGCTTCTCTCAAGATAGCATAAGTATTACGGTGGGTGAACAAATTACTGTCGAGCAATTGATAGAAAAGTGAATAATTATGAGATTATCTAGGCATGATCATATATATAGGCATCACGTCCGCAACAAGTAGACCGACTCCTGCATGCATCTACTACTATTACTCCACACATCGACCGACTCCTGCCTGCATCTAGAGTATTAAGTTCATAAAGGACAAAGTAACGCATTAAGCAAGATGACATGATGTAGAGGGATAAACTCAAGCAATATGATACAAACCCCATCTTTTTATCCTCGATGGCAAAAATACAATATGTGCCTTGCTGCCCCTGCTGTCACTGGGAAAGGACACCGCAAGATTGAATCCAAAGCTAAGCACTTCTCCCATGGCAAGAAAGATCAATCTAGTAGGCCAAACAAACTGATAATTCGAAGAGACTTGCAAAGATAACTCAATCATACATAAAAGAATTCAGAGGAGATTCAAATATTTCTCATAGATAAACTTGATCACAAACCCACAATTCATCGGATCTCGACAAACACACCGCAAAAAGAGTTTACATCGAATAGATCTCCACAAGAGAGGGGGAGAACATTGTATTGAGATCCCAAAAGAGAAAAGAAGCCATCTAGCTAATAACTATGGACCCGAAGGTCTGTGGTAAACTACTTACAACTCATCGGAGGGGCTATGGTGTTGATGTAGAAGCCCTCCGTGGTTGATTGCCCCTCCGGCGAAGCGCCGGTGAAGGCTCCAAGATGGGATCTCGCGGATACAGAAGGTTACGGCGGTGGAAATTGTGTTTCGTTGGCTCCCTGGATGTTTTCGGGGTACGTAGGCTTATATAGGAGGAAGAAGTACGTCGGTGGCCGCCCGAGGGGCCCACGAGACAGGGGGCGCGCCCTGTAGGGGTGGGCGCGCCCTCCCCTCTCGTGGCCGCCTCGGCTGCTTCTTGACTTGCACTCCAAATCCTCTGGATCACGTTCGTTTCGAAAATCACGCTCCCGAAGGTTTCATTCCGTTTGGACTCCGTTTGATATTCCTTTTCTTCGAAATACTGAAATAGGCAAAAAAACAGCAATACGGGCTGGGCCTCTGGTTAGTAGGTTAGTCCAAAAAATGATATAAATGTGTAAAATAAAGCCCATAAACATCCAAAAGGGGTAATATAATAGGATGGAACAATCAAAAAATATAGATACGTTGGAGATGTATCAAGCATCCGCAAGCTTAATTCCTACTCGTCCTCGAGTAGGTAAATGATAAAAACAGAATTTTTGATGTGGAATGCTACCTAGCATAATTCTCAATGTAATTTTCTTTATTGTGGCATGAATGTTCAGATCCAAATGATTCAAAACAAAAGTTCATATTGATAAAGGAAATAGTAACACTTCAAGCATACTAATCAAAGTAATCATGTCTTCTCAAAATAACATGGCAAAAGAAAGTTCATCCCTACAAAATCATATAGTTAGGTTATGCTTCATTTTCGTCACACAAAGATGTTCCCAACTTCTATACCCCCGATGACAAGCCAAGCAATTGTTTCATACTTAAATAATCTCAAACTTTTTCAATCTTCACGCAATACATGAGCACGAGCCATGGATATAACACTATGGGTGGAATAGAATATGATGATGGGGATTGTGTGGAGAAGACAAAAAAGGAAAAAGTCTCACATTGACGAGGATAATCAACGGGCTATGGAGATTCCCATCAATTGATGTCAACATGAGGAGTAGGGATTGCCATGCAACGGAGGCACTAGAGCTATAAATGAATGCTCACCAAAAGAAACTAGTGGGTGTGCATCCAACTTGCTTGCTCACGAAGACCTAGGGCATTTGAGGAAGCCCATTGTAGGAATATACAAGCCAAGTTCTATAATAAAAAATTCTCACTAGTATGAATAAGACAACCTATGAGACTCACTATATGAAGAACAAGGTGCTACTTTGAAGCACAAGTGTGGAAAAAGAGATAGTAGCATTGCCCTTTTTATTTATTTTATTTATTTTCTTTTTTCTTTTTTTTTCTTTTGGCCTTTCTTTTTTTCTTTTTTTCTTTTTGGGCAATGCTCTAATAATGATGATAATCACACTTCTATTGATTACAACATATGAATTACAACTCGAAACTAGAACAAGATATGACTCTATATGAATGCCTCCGGCGGTGTGCCGGGATGGTGCAATGAATCAAGAGTGACATGTATGAAAATTATGCATGGTGGCTTTGCCACAAATACGATGTCAACTACATGATCATGCAATGGCAATATGACAAAAGTAAAGTATGTCATGATGATGATGAACGGAACGGTGGAAAGTTGCATGGCAATATGTCTTGGAATGGCTATGGAAATGCCATAATAGGTAGGTATGGTGGCTGTTTTGAGGAAGATATAAGGAGGTTTATGTGTGATAGAGCGTATCGTATCACGGGGTTTGGATGCACAAGCGAAGTTTGCACCAACTCTCAAGGTGAGAAAGGGCAATGCACGGTACCGAAGAGGCTAGCAATGGTGGAAAGGTAAAAGTGCGTATAACCCATGGACTCAACATTAGTCAAAAGAACTCATATACTTATTGCAAAAATTTAGAAGTCATCAAAAATCAAGCACTACACGCATGCTCCTAGGGGGATAGATTGTTAGGAAGAGACCATCGCTCGTCCCCGACCGCCACTCATAAGGATGCACAAGCCAGGTACACTTCATGTTTCAAATTTGTTACACAACTTTAACCATACATGCATGCTACGGGACTTGCTAACTTCAACACAAGCATTCTTTAAATTCATAATCACCCAACTAGCATGACTTTAATATCACTACCTCCATATCTCAAAACAATTATCAAGTATCAAATTGATCATAGCATCCAAATCACTTCCTATGATAGTTTTTATTATACCCAACTTGGATGCCTACCATTCCAGGACCAATTTTATAACCATAGCAAATACCATGCTGTTCTAAAAGACTCTCAAAATAATATAAGTGAAGCACGAGAGACTAGCAATTTCTACAAAAATAAGCCACCGTCGTGCTCTAAAAGATATAAGTGAAACACTAGAGCAAAAACTATCAAGCTCAAAAGATATAAGTGAAGCACATATCATATTCTAGGAAATTCTAATCAAGTGGGCTTCTCCCAAAAGGTGTGTACAACAAGGATGATTGTGGTAAACAAAAAATCAAAGACTAATATAATACACGACGCTCCAAGCAAAACACATATCATGTGGCGAATAAAAATATAGCTCCAAGTAAAGTTACCAATGAACAAAGACGAAAGAGGGGATGCCTTCCCGGGGCATCCCCAAGCGTAGGATTTTGGATATTCTTGAATATCTTGGGGTGCCTTGGGCATCCCCAAGCTTAGGCTTTTTCCACTCCTTATTCCATAGTCCATCAAAGCTTTACCCAAAACTTGAAAACTTCACAACACAAAACTCAACAGGAAATCTTATAAGCTCCGCTAGTGAAAGAAAACAAAACCACCACATAAGGTACTGTAATAAACTCATTATTTATTTATTTTGGTGTTAAACCTACCATATTCCAACTTCTCTATGGTTTATAAATTATTTTACAGGCCATAGATGCATCAAAATAAGCAAACAACACATGAAAAATAGAATCTGTCAAAAACAGAATAGTCTGTAGCAATCTGTAACTAACGCAAACTTCTGGAACTTTAAAAATCCTACAAAAATAGGAAGTCCTGTACAATTTGTTTATTGATCAGAAGAAAAAATAATCAACGCAAAATCACATTTCTATGATTTAACAAAACTAATTTAGTGCGTGCAAAGGTTCTGTTTTTCAGCAGAATCAAATTAACTATCATCATAGGTTATCCTATAGGTTTTACTTGGCACAAACACTAATTAAAATATAAAAACACATCTAAACAGAAGGTAGATGCTAAATTTATTACTAAACAGGAACAAAAGCAGAAAACACAAATAAAATTGGGTTGCCTCCCAACTAGCGCTATCGTTTAACGCCCCTAGCTAGGCATAAAAGCGAAGATAGATCTAAGTAGTTCCATCTTTGGCACTAAATTCATAAGTAGCCCGCATGATAGATTTATAAGGTAATTTGACTTTCTTTCTTGGAAAGTGCTCCATGCCTTTCTTTAATGGAAATTGGAATCTAATATTCCTTTCCTTCATATCAATAATCGCGCCAATCGTTCTAAGGAAAGGTCTATCAAGAATAATAGGGCAAGAAAGATTGCAATCAATATCAAGAAGGATAAAATCTACGAGCACCAAATTTGTATTTGCAACAATAAGAACATCATTGATCCTTACCATGGCTTTTTAATGGTGGAATCCGCAAGGTGCAAATTTAAAGAGCAATCATCAAGATCATGGAAACCTAGAATATCACATAAAGTTTTCGGAATCGTGGAAACACTAGCACCCAAATCACACAAAGCAAAACACTCATGATCTTTAATTCTAATCTTTATAGTAGGTTCCCATTCATCATTAAGCTTTCTAGGTATAGAAACTTCCAAATTAAGTTTTTCATCATAGGATTGCATCAAGGCATCAGCGATATGTTTGGTAAAAGCTTTATTTTGACTATAAGCATGCGAAGAATTAACAATGGATTGCAACAAGGAAATACAACCTTCTAAAGAGCAATTATTATAATCAAATTCCTTGAAATCCTAGATAGTGGGTTCAATACTATTTAAAGTCATGACCTCTCCAATCCCATTTTTACCAAATTTAGCATCAAGATCTAAAAACTCCGAATTCTTGGGACGCCTTCTAACTAAAGTTGACTCATCTCTAGTCCCATTATTATCAAGATTCATATTGCAAAACAAAGATCTAATAGGAGACGCATCAATAACTTTAAGATCTTCATCATTATTTTCATGTAACTTTTCTGGTTTGGCAGCCATCTTATTGACTAAGGTAGCTTGCTTATCAGAAATTTTGGCTATAGCATTTTCAAGCCGGATAATTTGAGAGTTCACACCATAAAATTCTTTAGACATATCATCAAGCTCCTTATTCATAAAACCCAAAAAACCTTTTTGTTCTTTAAGCTCTTTTCTGAAGAAATTATTATGCTCAAATTGCAAATTCATAAAGCTTCCAATATTTTATTCAATCTCTTCCAACCTTCTAAGAAGGTGGTCGGTACTCTTAGGCAAATCCATAAGGACAAATAGGCACACAAGCAAACAGAAAAAGGCAAGCGAAAAAGAGAGGAGAAGATTGGGAAAGAGAGGACGAATAAAACAACAAGGGTGAAGTGGGGGAGAGGAAAATGAGAGGCAAATGGCAAATAATGTAAATGCGAGGGGGATGAGTTTGTGATGGGTACTTGGTATGTCTTGACTTGAGCGAAGACCTCCCCGGCAACGGCGCCAGAAATCCTTCTTGCTATGTCTTGAGCTCGCATTGGTTTTCCTTGAAGAGGAAAGGGTGATGCAGCAATAGTAGCGTAAGTATTTCTCTCAGTTTTTGAGAACCAAGGTATAAATCCAGTAGGAGGCTCCTCAAAAGTCCCACGCACCTACACAAACAAACAAAGAACTTGCAACCAACGCAATAAAGGGGTTTTCAATCCCTTCATGGCCACTTGCGAAAGTGAGATCTGATAGAGATAGTATGATAAGATAAATATATTTTTGGTATTTTATAATATAGATGCAAAAAGTAAAGATGCAAATAAAAGTATATTGTAAGTTTATATGATAAAAGATAGACTCGGGGGCCATAGGTTTCACTAGAGGCTTCTCTCAAGATAGCATAAGTATTATGGTGGGTGAACAAATTACTGTCGAGCAATTGATAGAAAAGCGAATAATTATGAGATTATCTAGGCATGATCATGTATATAGGCATCACGTCTGCAACAAGTAGACCGACTCCTGCCTGCATCTACTACTATTACTCCACACATCGACTGACTCCTGCCTGCATCTAGAGTATTAAGTTCATAAGAACAAAGTAATGCATTAAGAAAGATGACATGATGTAGAGGGATAAACTCAAGCAATATGATATAAACCCCATCTTTTTATCCTCGCTGGCAACAATATAATACGTGCCTTGCTGCCCCTGCTGTCACTGGGAAAGGACACCACAAGATTGAACCCAAAGCTAAGCACTTCTCCCATGGCAAGAAAGATCAATCTAGTAGGCCAAACCAAACTGATAATTCGAAGAGACTTGCAAAGATAACTCAATCACACATAAAAGAATTCAGAGGAGATTCAAATATTTCTTATAGATAAACTTGATCATAAACCCACAATTCATCGGATCTCGACAAACACACCGCAAAAAGAGTTTACATAGAATAGATCTCCACAAGAGAGGAGGAAAACATTGTATTGAGATCCAAAAAGAGAGAAGAAGCCATCTAGCTAATAACTATGGACCCGAAGGTCTGTGGTAAACTACTCACAACTCATCGGAGGGGCTATGGTGTTGATGTAGAAGCCCTC
>NC_057804.1:71537729-71538407 GCF_018294505.1 Triticum aestivum
AGAGAGGGGGAGAACATTGTATTGAGATCCAAAAAGAGAGAAGAAGCCATCTAGCTAATAACTATGGACCCGAAGGTCTGTGGTAAACTACTCACAACTCATCGGAGGGGCTATGGTGTTGATGTAGAAGCCCTCCGTGGTCGATTCCCCCTCCGGCGGAGCGCCGGCGAAGGCTCCAAGATGGGATCTCGCGGATACAGAAGGTTACGGCGGTGGAAATTGTGTTTCGTTGGCTCCCTGGATGTTTTCGGGGTACGTAGGCTTATATAGGAGGAAGAAGTACATCGGTGGCCGCCTGAGGGCCCACGAGACAGGGGGCGCGCCCTGTAGGGGTGGGCGCGCCCTCCCCTCTCGTGGCCGCCTCGACTGCTTCTTGACTTGCACTCGAAGTCCTCTGGATCATGTTCGTTCCAAAAGTCACGCTCCCGAAGGTTTCATTCCGTTTGGACTCCGTTTGATATTCCTTTTCTTTGAAATACTAAAATAGGCAAAAAAACAGCAATACGGGCTGGGCCTTCGGTTAGTAGGTTAGTCCAAAAATGATATAAATGTGTAAAATAAAGCCCATAAATATCCAAAAGGGGTAATATAATAGCATGAAACAATAAAAAATTATAGATACGTTGGAGACGTATCAAGGTCTGGTGAGTTCTTCCTGCTATCCTTTGTTTGGTGCTC